>NC_082714.1:161626365-161926365 GCF_030144855.1 Hypanus sabinus | reverse complement strand
GTGAATTTCTGCCAAAAAGTTCAACTTTTGTCTCAGCTGTCCATGGAACATTGTCCCAGAAGCATTGTGCAACATGCATGTAGTCTTTTGCAAACATGAGACGTGCAGCAATGTTTTTTTTTTGGAGAGAATTCATCCTCTGTGGTGTTCTTTCATGAGCGCCATTCTTGTTCAACGTTTTTCTTATAGTGGGCACATGAACAGAGACTTTAGCAAGTTTTAGAGATTTCTGCATGTTTTTTGCTGTTACCCTTGGGTTCTTTATCATCTCTTTCAGCATTGCATGTTGTGCTCTTGGTGGAATCTTTGCAGGATGCCCACTCCTAGGGAGAGTAGCAACAGTACTGGATTTCCTTCATTTGTAGACTGTTATTCTTACTGTGAACTGATGAACACTCAGGACTTTAGATCTGCTTTTGTAGCCTTTTCCAGCTTCATGCATCTCTACAATTCTTCTAAGGACCTCTAAAAGTTGTTTTGATCAAGGCCTGGTGCACATAAATGAGATATTTCTTGAGAAGAACAAGCTCTGTCAGTAACCTGACTTTGTGTGTCTTTTTTGTAGGGCAGCGCATCTCTACGACCCTCACTTCCAATCTCATCTCATAGATTGGAACAACCAACTCCAAATTGATTTTGTAGAAGACATTACCCCAGAGGTTCAAATACTTCTATAAAGCTAGACAGTGATTGTTGGTATATTCAGTATTAACGAGAAGTACAAATGTTTGTGTGTTATTAATTTAGGCAGATTGTGTTTGTCTATTGTTGTGACTTGGATGAAGATTAGACCACATTTTGAATAGTTGCAGAAAACCAGATAACTGCAAAAGGTTCACAGATTTTTTCTTGCAACTGTATGCCAGAATCTGGGATTGTGTGCAGAGCTCTGTCTTTTGGAGAATGAAAATCAAAGAAAGATAATATCTGTCTGGCCAGAGTGTGTAACATTTCACTTCACACGAAATATGGGTTACCATCACATTGCTCTGCGTGGAAGCTTGTTATTTAGAGATTGGCTATTTTATTAAAATAGTGATTTTTGACCTCAAAATGCAATAATTAGTTGGAAAATTTGAAAAACCCAGTAGTTACAAAATATCCTAAGTATTTAGGCAAGATGGCACCAGTAAACAATGCGACCAATGGTGATGTCCTGCAGCAATTCACAAAACTACTTCATTTCTTCTTTCAAATATAACATTACTAAGCTGTGCGCGATTGGAACCTGGGAGTTACATTTCGATGTGTTTTGGGGGCTGATTGCGTGATTTGACGCTTTGCTGACTCAGGGATTTCGATGAAGTTTGGAACAGAGTGTGCATCCTGGAGACAGGATGTGACCCCATCATCGACTCTGTTGCTTCTCTCCGAGTGACGTGTTGAGCAAGGTTGAAGCCGCAGAGGACGGGCGAGTGTTTGGCACGTCTGTCTGTGTTTGACTGGTCTTTTCCTCCTCCTCGCTAGCTGCTGTCGGAGGAAAGTGCAGGAGGCTTGGGTTCTTTGTGCGAGGATTGATTGGCGTGGCTGGGGACTCATTTTGTAGGATGTTGAGGTTCATGGTGCATGCATTTCTGGATTTTGGTTACTCTCTTTTTACTATTTTTGAACAATTTGATTGATTCAGACTGGAATGCTTAGGCAAAGAATGGTTCTGCATGCAGCCTACTAGCACTGTGGTGTAAATTAAATGGGCTCTTTGTTTGATATTCTATGTGGCGTTCGCTTGCTTTTTGCTGTTTGTACTGTTTGTTCTTTTTTGCGCATTGGGTGTTTGATACTTTCTTGAATAGGTTCCATGGTGTTTCCTTTTTCATGGCTATCTGGGAGGACAAATCTCAAAGAGTTGTTTTCTGTATACATACTTTGATAATAAATGTACTTTGAATCTTTGAATCACACACACACACACACACACACACACACTCACACTCGCACGCACGCACACACGCGCACACACACACGTGCACACGCACACACAGTCACACACACACGCGCGCACACAGTCACACACACACACCCCCACCCCCCGCCGTGCTGGAGGAACGCGGCAGGTCAGGCAACATTGATGGAGAGGAAGAGGCTGAGACACCTACCCAGGACTGAAGAAGAAGAAGAAGAGGGAAGAAGCCAGATGCTGGTGATTTCTCGTCAAGTCCTGACGAAGTCACTCAACCCAAAATTTTGGTTGTTTATTCCTCTCCATAGATTCTGCCTGACCTACTGAGTTCCTACAGCATTTTGTGTGTTACTCTAGATTTCCTGTATCTGCAGAATCTCTTGTGCCTAAGTAATTATAAGCCTCTGTTACAATACTTTGTTAGTAACAATACCAAAAATGTCTTGTGATCAAGATTATTTTTACTTAAAAAAACAAAATGAAATAATAGAAAACAATTAGTTTCCAGATATTACTGGAAATTATACCAGAGATAAACCTTCTAAGAGCTATTAGAAATTATAAAACAGCTGTAATCACAGGGGACTTTAAGCCTGAACAGTTATTTAATTCAGAGTTTTGTGTTTCTTTCTCTCCAAGGTATCACCTTGTTTAAATATGACACTGGTATAGGGCTGATTAAATTATAAATGCAGAATCATTAGTAGCAAAACAATCTTTTTTCAATTCTTTTGTTATTTTCTTGAAATTATTACATAAGAACATTAGAAACAGGAGCCCGAGTAGGCCATCTGGCCCGTCGAGCCTGCTCGGAATTGGGTTTATTACACTGGCTCATCTCGTGAAATCTGTTTTGAAATTTGCTGTTTTGTGTTGGCTGTATAGTGCAATATAGTGCTATGTTACAATGCAAGATATAAATAGTGTAAAAAGAGAACAAAATAATGAGGTAGTGTTCATGGACCATTCAGAAATCTGATGGTGGAGGGGAAGAAGCCTCTTGAAGATGTCCTTGATGGGATGGTTTGTGCCTGTGATAGAGCTGGCTGAGTCTACAAGCCTGTGCAGTCTCTTTCGTTCCTGTGCATTGGAGCCTCCACACCAGGCTGTGAAACAACCTCTCCACCATACATCTTTGGAAATTTGTAAGAATGACAGTATACCGATTCTCATCAAACTTGTAATGAAATAGAGCTGCTGGAGTGCCTTCTTCATAGTATTGGGCCTGCGATAGATTCTTAGAAATAGTGACACCCAGGAGCTCGAAGCTGCTTATCCTTTTTACTACGGAACCTTTGATGAGCGTGTACTTTAAACAAAAAGCAAACTATGGAATGATTATGATGTTGCATATTAATATTGTTACATGCTTCTCTTTGTTATAGGTCCTGTTAACCCATCGCCCCTATTGGGCATAGGCCACCGACAGTAGTTCTGTAGTCTCCTTTGTCCCGTGCCAGTCTTTCACGTTGTCTCCAGGTGTAGCCCATCTACTAGATATATCCTTCCTCTCCCAAGGATGAGGTCTTTGGAGTTTCTGTTGGCTTTTCTGTAGCACTGGTTTTTTACAGGAGGGGTTGCTAGTCCCATGCTCAGTCTTCCTCCTCTCAGAGTCAGAATCAGGTTTATTATCACCAGCATGTGTCATGAAATTTGTTATCTTAGCAGCAGCAGTTCAATGCAATCCGTACTTTAGAAGATAATACAGTGATGCAACCTCACAGCTAGAGTTGGAACCATCAGAGTTCCTCTTATCTGAATTTTGCATTAATTTCTGGGGGAGCCTTAATGTTTTGTCACCTTGTAGCAGAAATATTCCCGCTTACCAAAGATGTTTTACTACCTTGGTGTTTAAAACTAACTTGTTTTAGTGTAGCAATAAAATTTGCAACTAACGTCTCATTTCCCCCCCCTTTTCTAGGTTACATCGTCAACCTAAACATCTCCTGGCATTTTTATTGGCTGAGTTGGGTACAAGGTAAGAGTGTAGTCTTAATAAATGTGTAATTGATTATTAACTGTAGGAAAAGTACAAATCCTCACTTATTGGAAGCTTGACCAAATTATTGAAACTCTAGCCCTTTGAGTCTGCAGTACACCTCTGGGCTATTTTACTGAAAATGTCTGAATTCAAAGATCTTAATCAGCTTGAAGGAACGATTGAGATTAATGCCTGATCCCTTTGCTGTTTCAGTTTTTTGTCATTCAACTGTACACCTGTAAATGTCCAAACAAAATAACATTCCTCCGGACCAAGGCACACAACATAATACATATAGTTCACACCCTCAGCACATTAAATAATATTACCACACATAATAAAATTATTAAATATATTTTAGACAATTAACTTTTAGCATAAGGTGCATTTATGACACAATATTAAATTAATTTAGACGGCAAAAGTTTAAGGGTAACACGAGGGGGAATTTCTTTACTCAGAGAGTGGTAGCTGTGTGGAATGAGCTTCCAGTAGAAGTGGTAGAGGCAGGTTCAGTATTGTCATTTAAAGTAACATTGGATAGGTATATACCAGAGGTCGGCAACCTGCGGCTCCAGAGCCACGTGCGGCTCTTTCATCTCTGTGATGCGGCTTCCCGTGGTTTGTTAGCTTTTGAAATGTAATTCGAAATTTGAAGATTATGGTGATCTTGTACAATCTAAAAACTTTGTGGAGATCCCATTTCCTGGCACATCCAAACCGGCTCACAATGAGCCACCGTTCCGGCTAAGGGAGATAGCCTACGGGGGTTTGTGAGTACGTGTCTTTTGGAGCATCCGCGCCCACGGGGACGGGTTGAGGGAGGCTTTAAAGCAAGGCTGTTTAGTTCGAATAAAGTTACCTTTGACTGCAGTGTCTTTATTTTAGCGCTGCATGTAGCACACCGCTACAACGTGTTTTTTATCCTATTAATATACGTCACCACTGCCAATGCCTGACACCCGCCAGTGCGCGCTTTCTTTTAATGCTTCGATCCAAGGTAGGCTAACTATGGAGTAATCTTCAACCCAACCCAACATCTTTTTTTCGGAGTTCAAAATGTTTTTGTTGCATGCAGAAATGTAATTTCGTTTTCTCTGCAGGAGTTCATCAATTTCATAAATGCAACACATTATAGTTTGTTTATACATAGCATAAAGGCAAAAAAACCCATTGTATGCAGTGTTATTTCATTTTAAATGTCAAACGGGTTTTGTGGCTCCCAGTGTTTTCTTTTCTGTGGGAAATGGGTCCATATTGCTCTTTCAGTGGTAAACCTTGCCGACCCCTGGTATATACCTATAGGAAAGGAATGGAGGGTTATGGGCTGAGTGCGGGCCAGTGGGACTAGGTGAGTGTAAGCATCAGCACGGACTGGAAAAGCCGAGATGGCCTGTTTCCGTGCTGTAATTGTTGTATGTTTATATGATTATAAACAGTATAATGATATGTGTACTTCATAAGCAATGAGACCCTGGTTGGCAGTCTCACAGCCAGGAGGGAAGTAGCTGTTTCCCATCCTAGCAGTCCTTGTCCTAATGCCATGGTATTTCCTGCCTAATGGTTGGGTGTCAAAGAGATTGTGAGACAATTGAGAGGGATCCCTGACAATGCTAAGGGCCCTATAAAATACCTCTGGGTGGAAGAAAGAGCCTGTCCTTCAGTTAACAACAATTGGTGTGTCTCAGTACTTTGCTTTGTCCCATTACCTCCTCCAATGCTGCCCTTCTAAGCTCGCTGCTTCTCTGATTAAAATAAAACCAGCTGGAATGCACAGAATAGTTGGGAGTAGTGTGTGTTTTGTTTTGTGTTTGGAGTCTCTTGATGAAATCATCCATTTGTATCTGTAGTAACTCTTAGCCACAATTTGCTAACTTTTTGGTAAGTTATTAGTGGAAAGTTTAAAGATTCATCATCATCATCATGTGCCTTGTCTTGTGACATTGGCGATCATGGTCTTTCACCATGGTTGTTCTTGGCAAAATTTTTTCTACAGATATTTTTTGCCATTGCCTTCTGAACAGTGTCTTTACAAAACGGGTGACACCAGACATTATCAGTACTCTGCCTGGCATCAGTGGTTACATAACCAGAACTTGTGATATGCATCAGTTGTTCATCATCCTGATCGGAGAAGAGAGGCTAAGCAGGTGCTACACCTTGCCCAAGGGAGACATGCAGGCTTGTGGAGAAAAGGAGTGCCTCACACCTCCCTGCATTTCCACCCCGCTACCCAATTAGATTATTTCCCAATTTTAATTTTTAGACTTTTAATTTTGCAAAGAATCAGTTCCACAATTCAGCTTGATGCTCTTCTGCACATTATTGTTGTAATGTGTGGTTATTTGCTTTCCTGTCAGATTGAACCAGTCCAACCATTCTTCTCTGACCTCGTTCATTTGCAAGGCATTTTCGCCCATAGAGCTGCTGTCCACTGGATTTTTTTTGTTTTACACAATTCTCTGTAAAGTCTAGAGACTATTGTTTGTGATAATCACAGGAGATCAGCAACTTCTGAGATACTCAAACCACCTCTAAATAACCCTAGATAATTTCTAAAGTAAGGACATATTCGGCACAGGTTTGTGGGCCGAAGGCCTGTATTGTGGCCTGTAGGCTTTCTATGTTTCTACCCCATTTGGCACGAATAATCATTCCATGGTCAAAGTCATGTTACATTTCTTTCCATTCTGATAGTTGGTCTAAACAACAACAACTGGGCCTCTTGACCATATTTGCATGCTTTTATGTATTGAGTTGCTACCATGTGATTGGCATTACTGAGCAGGTATACCTAATAAAGGACACTGAGCATGCAGTACAGTATAGGCCTTCTAGCCCACAGTTTGTGTCAACCTTTTAATGCACTCATCAGATTAATCTGACCCACCCTCTCACAAAGCCCTCCATTTTCCTATCATTTATATTTTAAGAGGTAAATTGAAATTCTGTGGTGAGTTAAGACCATAAGATAAAGGCACAAAATTAGGCCATTTGGCCTATCGAGTCTGCTCCATGATTTCGTCATGGCTGATCCAATTTTCCTCTCAGCTTCAATCTCCTTCTCTCTGTATCTTTCATGCCCTGACCAATCAAGAATCTGTCAACCTCTGCCTTAAATATACATAAAGGCTTGGCCTCCACAGCTGCCTGTGGCAAAGAATTCCAATGATTTACCACTCTGGCTAAAGAAATTCAGCCTCATCTCCATTCTAAAAGGCCTCCCCTCTATTGAGTCCTATGGTCTTAGACTCTCCCACCACAGGAAACATCCTCTCCACATCCGCTCTATCAAGGCCTTTCACCATTTGGTAGGTTTCAGTGAGGTCACCCCTCATTTTTCTGTATTCTAGCGAATACAGGCCCAGAGTCAGCAGACGCTTTTCTTATGACAAGCTATTTAACTCTTAAACTATTTTCATGAGCCTCCTTTTAACACTCCCCCGTTTCAGCTCCTCCTTTCTAGATAAGGGGCACAAACCTGCTTAACTGAGGCCTCATCAGTGCTATATAAAGTTTCAACATTACATCCTTGCTTTTATATTCTAATCCTCTTGAAATTAATGCTAACATTGCCTTTGCCTTCCTCACCACCGACTCAACCTGTAACTTAACCTTTCGGGAGACCTGCACAAAGACTCAAGTCTCTTTGTGTCGTTTTTTTTAGTATTTTCTCTCCTTTTAGAAAATAGTCAACCCTTTCACTTTTTCCTACCAAAGTGCATGATCATATGCTTCCCAACACTGTATTCCATCTTCCATTTCTTTGCCTATTCTTCTAATGTCTTTCCTGCTGTAGCCTTCCTACTTCCTCAAAACTACTTGTACCTCCACCTATCTTCATATCATCTGCAAACTTTGCAACAAAGCCATCAATTCCGTCATCCAAATCATTGATAGATAACATAAAAAGAATCAGTCCCAACACAGACCTCTGCGAAACACCACTAGTGATTATCAGAAAAGGATCCCTCTATTCCCACTCTTTGCTTCCTGCCAGTTAGTCACTGCTTTCTCCATGCTAGAATCTCTGCTGTAATATCATGGGCTCGAGGCTTGTTAAGCAGCTTCGTGTGGCATCTCCATTTGTCTACCACTATTTCTCCCTGGCACTCTCACCCTGCTTAGCACCAGGGTGACATCTCTCGGCTGTGACTCTTCCTATTGTGGCGACCCACTTCCCAGCGCACTCGAACCGGCTCACAATGTGGCGCGCGCCGGCATTGAGGCCGGTCCCAAAGAGGGCGCCAGGCCTTCTTCACCAGCGAGGGGAAAAGCCCACACGCGGGACGGGACTGTGAATATGCGCCCCCTACTGCATTCCTGCCCAGGGAGGGCGGGAACAGGAAGGCTTGAAAGCGAGTCCGCGAAGTTTGAATGAATCTCTTTTGCAACGGCAGCTCACCGACTCCGTGTCATTATTTCAGCGCTGCGTGTAGCACACTGCTTCAGTTGGTGACCCCGACGGCCCAAACAATATTTGGACCGGAGATGAACGACGGCGCATCTGTTCATGCAGTTTCGTTAAAACTGCCAAGCTTCTGGACGCAGCGACCTCACCTGTGGTTCCAGCAAGCAGAAACCCAATTCCACATTCAGCAGGTGGTGAGCTCCCTCGACCAGGAGACAGCCGCCCAGGTTGAAGAGTTCATACAGTCGCCCCCAGCGGATGGCAAATACACAGAGTTCAAAGCCCTGCTTATAAGGACTTTTGGACTCTCAAGGTGCAAGCGAGCTGCCCGCTTACTGCATCTGGATGGTTTGGGAGACAGGCCACCGTCGGCTTTGATGAACGAGATGCTGTCCCTGGCCGGAGGACACAAGCCCTGCCTCATGTTTGAGCAGGCGTTCCTGGAGCAGCTGCCCGAGGGCATATGCCTGCTGCTGTCTGACGTGGATTTCAGCGACCCCCGGAAGGTGGCGGCCCGGGCAGACGAGCTGTGGAAAGCCAAGAAGGAAAGTGGGGCGTCCGTTGCACAGATCACCAGGCCATGCTCCCGGCAGCAGACCAGACCAGGCCCGGCTGCAGAGCCCACTAACCCCAGAAGCAGGAGTGAGGAGACTAACAAACAATGGTGCTTTTACCACCGGCGCAGAAGCCTGCCGCTGTAGCCCGTCTTGCAAGTTCCCGGGAAACACCAGGGCCAGCCGCCACTGATGGCTACGGCGGCTGGCCATCGGGATAGCCTCCTGTATGTCTGAGACAAGCAGTCGGGACACCGCTTTTTGGTTGACACCGGAGCAGAGATCAGCATCTTACCTCTGATGAGTTACGACATCCGCAACAGAGAACCGGGTCACACCCTGAGAGCCGCGAACGGCAGCACAGTAAGGACCTACGGCACCCGTACGGTGCGGCTACAGTTAGGCTCCAGCTGGTTCACGTGGGACTTCACACTGGCCGCCGTAGCCCAACCGCTCCTGGGAGCGGATGTTTTGCGAGCTCACAGCCTACCGGTCCACGCCGAGACTTTTCCAACATTCTCCCTGGGTGAAGCCCAGTTGCCGGCCCCACACTTAGACTCCATCATGCTGTCCGACAAAGACTACACCAGAGTCCTGGCAGATTTCCCATCGGTTCTGGCACTACAGTTCACAGCAGCCATGCCTAGACACAGCGTACAGCGCCACATCCCGACACAGGGACCGCCCCCCCACGCCCGTGCTCGAAGGCTTCCCCTGGACAAGCTCTGACTGGGGAAGGAGGAGTTCAAGAGGATGGAGGAATTGGGGATCATACAGCGGTCCGACAGCCCATGGGCCTTCCCCCTGCACATGGTGCCCAAAGCATCAGGGGGCTGGAGACCATGCGGCGACTACCGCAGGCTGAACGAGGCTACAACACCGGACCGCTACCCTATGCTGCACATTCAGGACTTTGCAGCATACCTGCATGGCACATGGATCTTCTCCAAGATAGACCTCATCCAGGGATACCATCAAATCCCGATGCATCTGGACGACATCCCCAAAACGGCACTCATCACCCCGTTCGGCCTTTTCGAGTTTCTTCACATGCCATTCGGCCTAAAGAATGCCGCACAGACGTTTCAGCAGTTAATGGACGCGGTGGGACGCGACCTGGACTTCGCTTTCGTCTATTTGGGTGACATTCTCATAGCCAGCAGTAGTCGTCAGGAGCATCTGTCCCACCTCCATCAACTCCACGCCGGACTGAGTGAATACGGCCTGACAATCAACCCGGCCAAATGCCAGTTCGGGCTTGACACCCATCGACTTCCTGGGCCACAGGATTACTAAAGTTGGGGCAACCCCTCTGCCTGCCAAGGTAGACGCAGTCCGCCATTTCCCCCGACCCAACACAATCAAAAGCCTTCAGGAATTCGTGGGTATCGTGAATTTCTACCACTGCTTCCTCCCCTCAGCAGCCTGAATCATGTGTCCCCTGTTCACCCTGATGTCGGGTAAGGGCAAGGACTTAACCTGGGATGAGGAGTCCGCCGCCGCTTTTGTTAAAACCAAAGAAGCCTTGGCAAACACCGCAATGCTAGTGCACCCCAGAACGGACGTCCCTACCGCCCTCACAGTGGATGCATCTAACACGGCAGTCAGTGGAGTGCTAGAACAACTCATTGAGGGTCGCTGGCAACCCCTGGCATTTTTCAGCAAACACCTACGACCACCCGAGCTCAAATACAGTGCTTTCGACCGAGAACTGTTGGTGCTATACCTGGCAATCTGGCATTTCAGGTGCTTCTTAGAAGGTAGGCTCTTCACTGCGTTCACGGACCACAAACGGCTTACCTTTGCATTCACGAAAGCATCCGACCCCTGGTTGTCCTGCCAGCAGTGACATCTGTCCTACATCTCCGAATACTCAACGGATGTCCAGCATGTCTTGGGAAAGGACAATGTCGTGGCGGACGCCCTCTCTCGCCCTAACATCCAAGCCCTGTCCCAGGGGGTAGACTATGAACTGCTGGTGGAGGCATAGCATGCAGACGAGGAGATCCCTAGTTACAGAACTGCAGTCTCTGGTTTGCAGCTCCAGGACCTCCCCGTAGGCCCAGGTGAGAGGACCCTACTCTGTGACGTCACCACCAGCCAACCACGCCCCATTGTCCCGGCAGCCTGGCTGCGGTGCGTTTTCAACTCCATTCACAACTTAGCACACCCCTCCATCAGGACAACCATCCAGATGGTAGCCAACAGGTTCATTTGGCACGGACTCTGCAAGCAGGTCAGTGAATGGGCCAAAACGTGCGTGCACTGCCAAACAGCCAAGGTGCAGTGGCACACCAAAGCCCTGCCGCAGCAGTTCCATCCCACCCACTGGTGTTTCGACCACATTCATGTCGATATCGTGGGCCCCCTGCCAGTGTAGTGAGGAGTGCGGCACCTCCTGACTATCGTAGACCGGTTCACAAGATGGCCAGAGGCAGTCCCGCTCACCGACACCACCTCGCTTTGGTGTACCGGCCCACATTACCTCCGACAGAGGCGCCCAGTTCACCTCTAGCCTGTGGTCAGCTATGGCCAGCCTTTTGGGGACACAGCTGCACCATGCAACTGGCTACCACCCACGGTCGAACGGACTAGTGGAGCGTTTCCACCATCACCTGAAGTCGGCTCTCATGGCCCGCCTCAAAGGGCCTAACAAGGGTGGGCGAGCTTCCCTGGGTTCTGTTCAGAATCTGCATGGCCCCCAGAGAGGATCTGCACACCTTGTTGGCTGAGTTGGCGCACCCCTGGTCGTCCCAAGAGAGTTCATACCAGCCCCAAGGGGGCAAGAGGAAGAACCCGCAGCAGTCCTGGACAGACTATGTGAGAGGCTCGGTAACCTGGCCCCCTTACCCATGTCACACCATGGGCAGAACCCGACCTGCGTACCTAAAGACCTGCAGAGCTGTTCGTTTTAGTACAACGGGGCGGACACCGGACTCCACTACAACTGCCCTACGATGGGCCGTTTACGGTGATCAGAAACAACGGGTCCACATTCGTGCTGGGCATTGGGGGAAGGAGGTGGTTTTCACAGTGAATCGACTCAAACCAGCCCATGTGGACTTGGCGCAGCCGATCGAGATTCAGGCACCGCAGCGCAGAGGCAGACCTCCCAAACAGGGACCGACCCAGACTGAGGACATTGGGGCGTGTATTGCCAGTTCTGGGGGTGGGGGTTATGTGGCGACCAACTTCCCAGTGCACTCGAACTGGCTCACAAAGTGGCAAGTGCCAGCATTGAGGCCGGTCCCAAAGAGGGCGCCCGGCCTTCTTCACCAGCAAGGGGAAAAGCCCGCGCATGGGACGGGACTGTGAATATGCACCCCCTACAGCATTCCCGCCTGGGGAGGGTGGGAACAGGAAGGTTTTAAAGCGAGGCTGTGAAGTTTGAATAAATCTCTTTTGCAACTGCAGCTCACCGACTACGTGTCGTTATTTCAGTGCTGCGTGTAGCACACCGCTACATTATTACCATATGCCCTTCTCTGTTAAGGATACTACTGCACAACACTCCAGTGGCTCTGGATCACTTTCTGCTGCTGTCTCTAAGTTATGTTCTTCTGTGACTGGGCATTTCCTCCGGGTGCTCTGGTTTTCTCCCACATTTCAACGACTTACGGGTTTGTGTTAGTAAGTTGTGGGCACGCTATGTTAGGACCGCTTGTGGGCTGCCCCTAAGCACATTTTTGGATTGTATTGGTCATTGATACAAATTACAAATTTAACTTTTCTGTCTTGTTTTACATCTGACAAAGCTTAATTTTTAAGAATCTAATCTTTAAGGAGAACACCCAGATTCTGTTACTGTGCATGAGATTTCAGGACGGTACATTGCATCCCTGGTGCCAGGGTCAAACTCTCTCTGGTTCCAGAACTTTCTCAAGGGGAGGGCAGCACTGTAGATCACAGACCTCTATTTTAGAACATAGAAATCTACAACACATTACAGGCCCTTTGGCCCAATGTTATGCTGACCATGTAAGCTACTCTAGAAACTGCTAGAATTACTCTACCATCTAAGTCTCTTAAAAGACCCTATTGTAAAACCACCCTGCATGATCATCTCTTTCAACCATTCAACTCTATCCATTTGGCTAGCTTATCCTAGATGCCATATGTTCTGACCTTCGGGAGCAGTCAACCTGTTCCTAGCTGTCTCCTACAATCCATTAAAGGAGTTGACGTTCAAACTGTTTCAAGCTTTGTAGAGTACCAGTAAACATCTGCTCACTGACCATTCTAGCCTTTGATACAAAGCGTTGGGTTTCACCCTGACAGCACCATAAACAAGCTAAAGGAGGCTTACAAATCTTGCCAAAAAGCTGCTTTTAAATGTCATCAGAATGAACAAAAGAGTGAGGTGGAATGTCTCTGGAGCACATGAAAGGAATGAATTTGATGAAGTGTAATAAATTGTCTGGGTATTTATTGACCATTACTTATGATTACTTTGTGGATTTTGTAATTTTCTAAAATGTATGCAGATGGTAGTTGCCAGCTAGAGCATTGAAAGCAAAATTGTGTGACTTATTTTTTTTAATATAAACAAGTAAATTTAATCAGTTATGGTGTTTTAGGCCAAATACTGGCAGCAAGGATTGAAAGTTCTTATGTTCAAAGTGGGGAGAGGGGTTTTGTTGATAATACTGTGAACCTCATGTTGGTGCTTTAGGGGCTCAGAAGCCCATCGTAACCAACTGAAGGAGCTTGCTACCTGCCCCTATCTGTAGAAGAACCTGGAGTCCCCACACTGACTTTGTCATTCCACAGAACCAGAGTTGGAAGCCCATTATCCCTGATCCTGAGGGACAACAACCGCCACTGTAGTGTAGCAGTAATTGCGACGCTATTATAGCCCTGCGTGTTGGAGTTCAATTCTGATGTACTCTGTAAGCAGTTTGTAAGTCCTTTCATTGGGCGCATGGGTTTCCTCCAGGTGTTCTGGTTTACTCCCACATTCCAAAGACATGTACCTGTTGGTAAGTTAATTGGTCATTGTAAATTGTCTTATGATCGACCTAGGGTTAAATAGCTCGTTTGCTGGGCAGTGTGATTCGTAGGGCTGGTATTTCTAAGTAATTAATCTGGAAGAGCTTGCTGCTTCACTGGGCCAACCAGTCTCAGTGTTTTTAAATACTATTCCATTAATGCAAGTTTACTATATCTGGTGTGTAGGATGTGTTGTCTGTACACTGGAGAAAACTCTTTGATAAACATTGTATTTGCACACTTTGCTGTTTGTACATAGGTTGTTTGTCAGTCTTTGTGTGCAGGTTTTCCTTGGTTCTTTTGTATTTCTACTATGAATGCGCACAAGAAAATTAATCTCAGAGTGTTATCTGGTGACATATATGTACTTTGATAATAAGCTTACTTTGAGCTTTGCGTTATGACCCCAAGGGTGACTCTGGCCTTCTTGTGACGTGTCAATTCAGTTCCCCACCACAGTCCCACCCTTGCCTATATTCAGCCTACCTTGCCCCAGTATTTCCCTGCATGTGTTTTTCCATCTTGGTCTTTAGAAGTCCTTGAAATTTCAGGGAATCATTCTGATTTGCTTTTCCCCAACCAAAAATCCATGGATGTATCTTTTTCTTACCTGTTTTCAACTACTGATTTTGCAAATAATTCCTGGAGGAATTCACCAGGTCAGCGGCTATATTTCATCAGGAGTTTGAACAGACTTGATATGTTACCAAAGACACTGAAAATTTTCTATAGATGTACCATGGAGAGCAATTTAACTGCATCACCATCTGGTATCGAGGGGGTCACTGAACAAGATCAGAAAAAGTCCGCAGAGGGTTGTAACCTCAGCCAGCTCCATAATGGGCACTAGCCTCCGCAGCATCCGGGGAATTTTCAAAAGGGCTGCATTCATCATTAAGGATTCCCATCACTCAGGACATGCCCTCTTCTTGCTACTTTCAAACAGGAGGTACAGGAGCCTGAAGAGACGCAGTCAATGGTTTAGGAACAGCTGCTTCTTCACTGCCATCAGATTTCTGAATGGACAATGAAAATGTACACTTTTTTCCTTGTTTTGCTCTCTTTTTGCACTAATTTAATTTAAATATCTATATTGTAACTTTTTTATTATATATTGCACTGTACTGCTGTTGCAAAACAGCATTTGACAGCATATACCAGTGATATTAAACCTGATTCTGATTTTGAGGTACCTCATTGATTGTAACTTGGGCTATTGTTTTTCTTTTAATAGTGGATCCATTGATGGCAATAACCAGCTCGTAATCAAAGGAAGGTTTCAGCAAAAACAAATAGAAAACGTGTTGAGGAGATACATCAGTGAGTATAGCAAATGAGCATGATTATGTGGTTATGCAAATCTATGTTACCTTGTGGAGCACCACCATCATGAATATCTTAAAAAGACATGAAGCCATAGGACATAGGAGTAGAATTTGGCCCATTGAGTCTGCTCGGCCATCTGCTTTCTCTCTGTAACCTTTGGCACCCTTACTAATCAAGAACCTATTGATCTCTTCCTTAAATATAGCCAGTGATGTCGCCTAAAGAAATTCTTTCTCATCTTTGTTCTAAAGGGTCATTCTTGTATTCTAATGCTGTCCCCTCTGGTCCTAGATTCCCCCACTGTAGGAAACATCACGTGGATCAGGGGTTCCAAACCTTTTTTATGCCATGGAGCCTAACCGTCAATGGAGGGGTCTGTGTTGGGAACAGTGTAGATGTTTGTTAGAGACTGCAGAAGCTTGGATCTGGAGTAACAGAGAAGGTGCTGGAGGAACTCAGCAGGTCAGGCAGCATCTGTGGAGGAAAGGGACAGTTGACATTCTGACACTATTCATTTGAGCTGCATGGAATGCCAGTGATAATGAAGGGTCTTGATCCAAAACATCAACCATCCATTTCCTTAAGTGGTCTGGCCAACTGAATTCATTCAGTGCCTCTGGGTGACTACCTTCTACCTTAGAAACACAAAAAATTTCTGCAGAAGCTCGAAATCCAGAGCAACATACACAAAACATTGGAAGAACTCAGCAGGTCAGATAACATCTATGGAAATGAATAAGCAGTTGATGTTTCGGGCCGAGACCCTTCTGCAGGACTGAAAAGGAAGGGGAAAGATGCCAGACTTAAAAGGGGGGGGGGGGGGGGTGGGGGTGGAGAGATGGCAGACAATCTAGAAGGAGATAGGTGAAGCCAGGTGGGTGGGAAGGGTAAAAGGCTGGAGAAGAAGGAATCCAATAGCAGAGGAGAGTGGACCATAGAAGAAAAGGAGAAGAACCCAAACGAGCAAAAATCTGCAGGTGCTGGAAATCAAGGTAATACACACAACATGTTGGAGGAGCTCTGCAGGCCAGGCAGCGTCAGTGGAAAAGAGTAAACAGTTGATATTTTAGGCTGAGACCCTTCATCAGGATTGGGAAAAAGAGATTGGAAGTCAGAGTAAAGAGGTGTTTTGGGGGAAGAGGAGAGGAAGAGACACAAGGTAGTGGCTGATAGGTGAAACCGGGAGAGAAGGAGTGAAATACGGAGCTGGGAAGTCGATTGGTGAAAGTGTTAAAGGGCTGGAGAAGGGGAAATCTGATGGGAGAGGACAGAAGATCATGGAAGAAAGGGAAGGGATAGGAGCACCAGAGGGAGATGATGGTCAGGTAAGGAGATAAGATGAGAGAGGGAAATAGGAACGGTGAAGGAGAAGGATGGGGGGCAGTTAGCAGAAGATCGAGAAATTGATGCTATCCAGATGGAATATAAGGTGTTGTTCCTCCAACCTGAATGTGGTCTCATTGAAGCAGCAGAGAAAGCCACAGACTAGTGTGCCGGAATGGGAAGTAGAATTGAATTGGGTTTGTCGGGTGGAGCTCATTGAAGTGGTCTATGTCGGGTCTTGTCAATGTACAGGAGACCACACTGGGAGCACCTGATACAGTGAATGACGCCAGCAAACTCATAAGTGAAATGTCGCCTCACTTGGAAGGACTGGGGCCTTGAATAGTAGTGAGGAGTTTGATGGGGTGGTATGTGACGATAAGAGGAACCCTTTCTCTGATGGGCTGGCAGGAGGATGGGGTGAGGGCAGATGAGTATGAAATGGAAGAGATGCGTGTGAGAGCAGCACTTATGGTGGAGGAAAGAGAGCACCTTTCTTTGAAGAAGGAGGACATCTTACTGGTTCTGGAATGAAAAGCATCTTCCTGAGGGCAGATGCGGCAGAGACAAAGGAATTGAGAGAAGGGGAGGACATTTTTACAAGTAATGGTGTGGGAAAGGTGTGTGAATCAGTGAGTTTATAAAAGATATCAGTAGATGAACTGTCTCTCGAGATGGAGAAAGCTGAGGGAGGTGTCAGAAATGAAACAGGTAAATTTGAAGTTGGAGGTAAAGTTGATGAAGTCGACCAGCTCAGCATGGGTGCAGGAAACAGCACTAGTGCAGTTGTCGGTGCAATGTAGAGGAAAGTTGGGATAGGCTTGGAACATTGACTGTTCCATATAGCCAACAAAAAGGCAGGCTAGCTGGGACCCATGCGAATACTCATCCAAATGCCCATGGTTACCCCTTTTGTTTGAAGGAAGTGGGAGGAGCCAAAGGAGAAATTATTGAGAGTGAGGACCAGTTCGGCCAGACGGAGGAGAGTGGTGATGGTGGGGAACTGTGAGTCTGGTGTCCAGAAAGAAGCAGAGGGCTTTGAGTCTTCCTGATGGGGCATGGAGTGTATATCGGTAGTGAAAATGAGAAGACCCGGGGCAACGGATCTTGAAGTTATTGAAAAGATTAAGAACATGTGAAGTGTCATAGACATGGGTAGAAAGGGACTGAACCGGGGAGATGAAACAGAGCCAAGATATACAGATATAAGATCGGTGGGGCAGGAACAAGGAGAAACAATGGGTCTACCTGGACAAGCAGGTTTGTGGATCTTGGGTAGGAGGCAGAAATGGGAGGTGCGGGATGAGGGAACTATGAGGTTGGTGGCAGTGGATGGGAGATCCCCAGAGCTAATAAGGTTGGTGATGGTGTGGGAGACAATGGCCTGGTGCTCCTTAGTGGGGTAAGTAAGAGGAGGTGTCTTGATAGTTGTCGCTGGGCCTCAGCAAGGTAAAGATTAGTTCACTGGACTACTTATCAGCACCCCACCCCCCCTTCTCTGCAGGTTTGATGGTGATGTTAGGATTGGTGTGGAGAGCAATGGTTTTGGAAGGAGTGAGGTTAGAATTGGAGTGGTGAAGTCAAGATGATTGATGTCTCTTTGGCAGTTAGCAATGAGAAGTTCCAGAGCAAGCAGAAGTGGGGTGTCCAGGAAGAGGAGGAGAGTTAAAGATGGCAGAAGGGGGTCATCAGCGCAGTCTGGAGAGTCCTTGCCAAAGAAACCCAGAGACAGCGGAAGAAGAGCTCAGCATCATAGTGGGCGTGAAACTCACCAAAATGTGGGTGCAGGGAAAGGTGGGGCCCTTACTGAGGACAGAATATTCTGCCTTAGAGAGGGGAAGGTCAGAGAGAATTGTGAAGACCCAGCCTGGATGAGAGGGTGAAAGAGGGTTGGTAATGTCTGAGGACAGGGGAGAGGTGGGGTGAGAGGAGGATGGAGTCTCTGAGGATCCAAGAGCTGGCATTGGGACCTGAGTAGTGGTAGAGGAAGAGAAGACTGGGGTTCCAGCAGCAGTACGTAAATACCCAGCCCAGAGGTGCTGTCGATCGAGGTCAAGGCTGGAGTTAGAGTCTGAGGTTGTGCAAAAAGCACTTTGGTGTCTGAGATTGTTGGAACCTGTATTGATGGGCAGTGGAGTCCAGGTTCTGAATCTGCTCAGAATTGTTGGAGGTCAGCAACAGGGATTGTGATCTGGGACATCCGTGGCTTCCAGCATTGGAGATGGCAGGTTCTATAGTCTGTTGGCAGTGATCTTCCGATCCTTGATGGACTTGAGGAAGGGGAAGGGGAAGAACTGGCTCTGATGGAGGATAAAATATCAGACAGGTCAATTGCAAGGGGCAGAGAGATAATCCCAGAGTTGTGGAAGCGACTGGGCCAAGGTCCCCAGGTATCTCCTCATGCCGGAAAGCGTGGTGTGTAGAACATGGCAGGAGAAGCAGTTGATTAAATGCATGTTCCGGGGTTCTTCAGAGGGTCCAAATCGAGAATCTTGCAAACTGATCTGGAAGCCATGTAGCACAAGATAAGCCACATGAAGACGGAGGTGTGCCAGTGAGATGTGGAAGGCAAGTAAAGAGAAGGAAGAGGGGGAAATTCTCCAGAAGGAGAAATCGATGCTCATGCTATCAGTTTGGAGGCTACCTGGACCAGAATATTAGGTGTTGCCCCTTCAATCTGAGAAGGGTCTCATCATGGTGAAAGAGGGGTCCGTGGACCAACATGCTGTTGGAATGGTAATGAAGTTACTGTTAGATGGTTGGCCACTGGAAAATTCTGCATTTTGCAGATGGAGTGGAGGTGCTTGACAAAGCAGTTCCCCAATTTGTTGGGTCTCACCAATATTAGAGGAGGCCACATTGGGAGCACCAGATACAATAGACGACCAACAGGTTCTCAGATGTAGTGTTGCCTCACTAGAAAGACAAATGCCTTTTTCCCCAGACTCCTCCCTTTTCCACCCAGCAGCCCTCTTTTTCTAGCTTGTTGCCCCTCCCCTTTCTAGTGCCGATGAAGGGTCTCGGTCCAAAATGTTCACTGTTCATTCATTTCCATAGATGCCTGACATGTTGAGTTGCTCCAGCATTTTGTGTTGCCTCTACCTCACAACTAATTTCCTGTGTGCACAACCCAAAATGTCAACCATCCCTCTGCCCCTGCACATATGGTTTGAGCTGCTGAGATTCTTGGTTATTTTTTGTACCCAACTCCATTATCTACTGTCTTTCAAGTCCCCCTATGTCCCCTGGAGTCCAGAAATCTATTAATCTAGTTTTTATTGAACACAACAACTGACTGTCCACTACCCTGCAGAATTGCAAAGAGCCAGAACTCTGTGAAGAAATTTCTCCTGCTCTCAGAGCTAAACTGCATATTCCTTGAATTCTTTCCAGCTGATATTAATTGTCCTGTTTGCCCCCAAATGTATTCTCAAATATAACTGAACTTTAAAATCATTTTTAGAATGTACAGCAGATAAAAGATTAACATTGATTTGGGTTTTCTGTGTAGCTCTTCGACATAACTGACCAGTATTTTTGTTTCCTTCACCCCCCCCCCCCCCCATTCACAGAGGAGTATGTCACCTGTCATACCTGCCGGTCGCCGGATACCATCTTGCAGAAGGACACACGTCTGTATTTCTTGCAGTGTGAAACCTGTCATTCACGCTGCTCTGTGGCCAGCATCAAAACCGGCTTCCAGGCCGTCACCGGGAAGCGAGCACAGCTCCGTGCCAAAGCACATTAGCCAAAACCCTAACCACTGGAGAAGATGGGAACTGAGGATCGTTGTCACAGAACTGTTTTACCAAACAATGGGGTGGGTTTTAAGTGCATCAGAAGTTTAAGAATTGTGGACAGCTCTGCAGAAGCAAGCGAGAGTGGCAAGCAGTAGGCTTTCCAAGTTCCAGAGCTCATTGTGACATAGCCTGTTCCACTGCTCTGCTTCTGACCTGTTCCAGTTGCCAGTATCAACAGCAAAGGCGGTTTCCCTTTAACCCATCAACGTTCACCAGGCTGCAGAATTTCTTAGAATCTTGGGAATGATCCACTGAATGTTGATTCTTAGAGTCCATAGCTCCTTGTTGTTGAACATACCTCACCCTAGTGTTTGGCTGTCCCACTGCCTGACTTTCAAACAGAGGAGTTGGGTAGGACAGGAGGGTTGGGGTTGTGGGAGGCAGTGGGGTGCTGCCTAAATTGTGCTAAGTGAGTTTTGGAAATTTATTAAAACAAATTCTCTGCAAAACTGTTGACTTTTTCTTTATGATGGCATCTTTATAAACCATAACCTTTTCAAATACCAGGGTGAGGTTTGTGCATGGAAGCTAATGTTGATGATTTTTGCAGCAGTTCTGAGGGAGTAGTTGGGAAAGGTATGTGAACTGACGGCAGCTTCGGAGCTGTAGACCAGTGGGTGAAAGTGCGCCAGTAAGATGTAATAAAAGTAGTGGTTAATACAGCCGTGCTGCTCCCTCCTGGTAATGTTTGCACTAACAGTTTGGTGTGTATTTAACAGAGAGCATATGACTAACTGCCCTGTCCACACACCCGGTATGTGTTTCACTTGGTGGGACGAAAAGAAACTACAGGTGCTGGAAATTTGACAAAAATCTAAGCTGGAATTAGTCTTGGTGCACACAGAAACAGGCCCTTCAGCCTCTGGTTCATGCTGAAGTGTTATACTGCCTAGTCCAATCGACCTGCACCTGGACCATAGATATGGAGACCCTCCATATTTCTTCCATCAATGTACCAAACCAAACAAGTGTTGCATTCAAACCAGCATCCTCCACTTTCACAATCAGTTCATTCCACACTTGCACCACCCTCTGAAGAAGATCCCCTTAAGGTTCCTCTTAAATATTTCACCTTTCACCCTTAAACTATGACTCGTGGTCTTACCCAACCTCAGTGGAAAATAGTATAGTTGGCATTTTGGGCAGGGACCCTTCGTCAGGACTGGAAAGATGCCAGAATAAAAAGATGGAGAGAAGAGAAGGAAGTCAAGCAAGAAGACTTAAAAGGTAGCAGAGATCATAGAGGAGAGCCTGCTCAACCTTGCCTTATGAATCAGTTCCTCAAGTCCAGCAATGTTTGTAAATTTTTGCTGTATTGTCAATCTTAATGATGCCTTTCCTGTAGGTAGGTGACCAGAACTGCACACAATGCTCCAAATTCAGCCTCTCTGATGTCTTACCTAGAGTCGGGTAGCATTTCTTGCAAGTTTAATTTTTTAGTTGATGATCTATCATCAGATCTGTTGCAAAATCATCGAGTAAAAATACTAGCAGTTTCTCTCTGCAAAATCGCTGCACAACTTGCGAGGTATTTCCTGCATTTTCTGTTTCTATTTCATATTTCCCCTAGAATAAGCGAGCAGGTCTCAGAAATCAGTACAACTTTGTATAAGTCCTTACTGTGCAGAAATTGCATCTTACTTTTCGATGTAGCAGAATGGCTCCCTGTTTGCAAACACATTTTCTCTTCCCCCTTTTAAAATCCAGTGTTTTGGTTTGAAGAAAGATTTTTATAATGTTTGTGCTTTATGGTCTAGTAAAAATCTTCACTTGAACACAATTGGGCTCCATGAAACTTGATCTCAACACCGGTTCTCCTTGCTATCTTCAAGTGCAAAGAAATTTGTGCTCAGTCACTTGCATATTTGCCCCAGAGCTCCTATCGGCTCAGTGGGTGGAGCTTGGGTTTATCTTGCAGCTGAGAATGAGTGACGTAAGGGTTATAGAGTCAAAGAGTACTACAGCACAGAAACATACCCTACAGCCCATCTAGTGCATTCAGAAATGGTGAGCTGCCTAGTCCTGTTGACCTGCACATCCCTTCCATTCATGTACCCTTACAAATTTCTCTTAAATGTTAAAATCTACCCATGTCCACCCACAGAAATAGACCCATCGGCACATCTAGTGCATGCCAAACTATTAAGCTGCCTAGTTCCATCGACTCAATGTCCTAGTACTCAACCATTGCCCTCCATACCCCTTCCATTCATGTACCTGTACAAATTTCTCTGTTGAACTTGAACCTGCATCCACAACTTGCACTGGCAGCTTATTCCACACTTACCACCAGCTAAGAGTCTTTTAATTCTTGTTTGGGGGATTTCCGCCCATTCTTCCTTGCAAAAGGCTTCTAGTTCCGTGAGATTCTTGGGCCGTCTTGCATGTGCTGCTCTTTTGAGGTCTATCCACAGATTTTTGATGATGTTTAGTTGGGGGACTGTGAGGGTCATGGCAAAACCTTTAGCTTGCGCCTCTTGGGGTAGTCCATTGTGGATTTTGAGGTGTGTTTAGGATTATTATCCTGTTGTAGAAGCCATCCTCTTTTCATCTTCAGCTTTTTTACAGATGGTGTGATGTTTGCTTCCAGAATTTGCTGGTATTTAATTGAATTCATGTTCCTTTTAAATATTTCACTCAACCCATGACCTATAGTTCTAGTTTCACTGAACCTCAATGCAAAAAGTCTGTGTTTACACTATGTGGTTTATGCATGATACTGAGAAATGCCAACTGTTCAAGAAAACGTGAGCAATGTTATATACAGTGGCATGAAAAAGTTTGGGCACCTCTGTCAAAATTTGTTACTGTGAGTAGCTAAGTGAGTAAAAGATGACCTGATTTCCAAAAGGCATAAAGTTAAAATAACACATTTCTTCAATATTTTAAGTAAGATTACTTTTTTATTTCCATCTTTTACAGTTTCAAAATAATAAAAAAGGAAAAGGGCCCAAAGCAAAAGTTTGGGCGCCCTGCACAGTCAGTGCTTAGTAACACCCCTATTGGCAAGTATCACAGCTTGTAAATGCTTTCTGTAGCCAGATAAGAGTCTTTTAATTCTTGTTTGGGGGATTTCCACCCACTCTTCCTTGCAAAAGGCTTATAGTTCCGTGAGATTCTTGGGCCGTCTTGCATGTACTGCTCTTTTGAGGTCTATCCACAGATTTCTGATGATGTTTAGGTTGGGGGATCGTGAGGGCCATAGCAAAACCTTTAGCTTGCGCCTCTTGAGGTAGTCCATTGTGGATTTTGAGGTGTGTTTAGGATCATTATCCTGTTGTAGAAGCCATCCTCTTTTCATCTTCAGCTTTTTTACAGATGGTGTGATGTTTGCTTCCAGAATTTGCTGGTATTTAATTGAATTCATTCTTTCCTCCACCAGTGAAATGTTCCCCCTGCCACTGGCTGCAACACACGTCCAAAGCATGATCGACCCACCCCCATGCTTAACAGTTGGAGAGGTGCTCTTTTCATGAAATTCTGCACCCTTTTTTCTCCAAACATTCCTTTGCTCATTGTGACCAAAAGTTTCTATTTTAACTTTTATCAGCCCACAGGACTTGGTTCCAAAATGCATCGGGCTTGTTTAGATGTTCCTTTGAGACTTCTGACGCTGAATTTTGTGGTGAAGACGCAGGAAAGGTTTTCTTCTGATGACTTCCATGAAGGTCATATTTGTGCAGGTGTCACTGCACAGTAGAACAGTGCACCACCACTCCAGAGTCTGCTAAATCTTCCTGAAGGTCTTTTGCAGTCAAATGGGGGTTTTGATTTGCCTTTCTAGCAATCCTACAAGCAGTTCTCCAGGAAAGTTTTCTTGGTCTTCCAGACCTTAAACTTGACCTCCACCATTCCTATTAACTGCCATTTCTTAATTACATTACGAACTGAGGAAACAGCTACCTGAAAGTGCTTTGCTATCTTCTTATAGCCTTCTCCTGCTTTGTGGGCATTATTTATTTTAATTCTGAGTGCTAAGCAGCTGCTTAGAAGACCCCATGGCTGCTGATTTTTGGGACAAGGTTTGAGGAGTCAGGGTATTTATAAAGCTTTGAAATTTGCATCACCTAGCCTTTCCTAATGATGAATGTAAACAAGCCATAGCCCTAACAAGCTAATGAAGGTCTGAGACCTTGCTAAAAGTTATCTGAGAGCTGAAATCTCTTGGGGTGCCCAAACTTTTGCATGGTGCTCCTTTCCTTCACTCTAAAATTGTACAAAACAAAAATAATACACTAATCTTGCTTAAAATGTTGAAAAGAATGTTTCTTTAACTTTGTGACTTTTGGAGATCATTTCATTTTCTACTCACTTAACTATTCACAGTAACAGAAATTTTGACCAGGGGTGCCCAAACCTTTGCACGCCACTGTAGCTTACAGTTCAGAGACTACTGTACCAGAATCTCTGTCATTTTGTAGAAGGTGATTTATCTGGAGCTAAGTTGAGTGAATTTGGGCCAACTTCAGGGGTGTGTGTGTGTAGATTTCCTTTAATGCTCTACAATTGCCATCATTGTGAACTCAAACTTTTACATCTTGCCAGTGGATGGAAAGAAGAGCAAGGAGAATGGAAATCCAATAAAGCTCCTTTGGTGTGAATTACATCAGCCATGGGCAATCTAATTTCCTCCGTGCAAATTTGATATCTATCACATTTACAGCTAGGTCAGTATTTCAGTTAAATGGGTGAAGAAAGCATTAAGTTCTTTGACATATAGCGGAAATGAGTGTTTCTCCTTCTTTAAGGGACACCAAAAGAAAATATGACTAGTTATTATCTTTATTTGGTTCAATGGGGTATTATTCCTCATGGAAAAAAAATTCTGGGGCAAAAAAAGCTGAAGTTGAGTAGTGTGAAACTAATTCTCTTTGTTAAAGAATGTGCTCAAACAATACCCATTTACTTTTCCTGTACTTAACTACTGTATGTCATTGGCATGGACTCTGAGTCCAGAACTATGTCCTGGTGATGTCCAAGGCACCTAACAGCCCGTGTTCCCTGTTCACCAGATTCCCAAAGTGTCTCCGAACGAAAGCCATGAGCTTCCTCAGTTAATATTGTAGATTTTGTCTCCAAACACTTTGATGTAAGCACAGAAGTAATGTGCATTTATTTTAAATTGAGCTCTTTGGTTTTTCCTTGAAGAAGTATTAACCAAACAACTATGTAGGTGCTGTGTAATTATTTTTCTTTGTCAGGACAATGGGCTGCAAGTGAAATTGTTATGAACAAGCTGTCTTTAATCCCTATGTTGTGTAATGCAAGTGAAGACGAATTTCCTTGGAGAAAGGTGAAAGATGTTTGATGATGAATATCATGTATTCTTTTAACCTCTGCAGGTCCAGAGACACAGGGCCTAGCTTCCTTCCTCAACCCCTCTTCCTTCACCCATTACATGTGTATCTACGTCTTGATCCAATTTAAATTGTCTGGACTGAAAGAGAGGAAATAGCTAGAATTAAAGACCATAAGACCCACGAGTAGAATTAGGTCATTCAACCCATTGAGGTTACTTCATTCACCATTCCAGTATGTATTATGATCCTTCTCACCCCTATTCTATTAACTTCTCCCCATAACTTTTGATGCTCTGATTAATCAGGAACGTATTAACTTCTGCCTTATATACACCAATGACTTGGTCTGTGGCAAAGAATTCCACAGATGCCCCATTCCATGGCTAAGTAAATTCCTCCTAATCTCTATTCTGATGCTGTGCCCTCTGTTTCCTAGACTCCCCTACTACAGAAAACATTCACTCTATCCAGATCTTTTAATATTTAATAGGTTTCAATGAGAACCACCCCCCATTCTAAATTCCAGAGCCATAGAACATAGAATAGTACAGCACATTACAGGCCCTTTGGCCCACAAGGTTGTGCTGACCCTCAATCCCTGCCCCCATATAACCCCACACCTTAAATTCCTCCATATACCTGTCTAGTAGTCTCTTAAATTTCACTAGTGTATCTGCCTCCACCACTGACTCAGGCAGTGCATTCCACGCACCAGCTACTCGAGTAAAAAACTTGCCTCTCATATCCCCCTTGAACTTCCCTCCCCTTACCTTAAAGCCATGTCCTCTTGTACTGAGCAGTGGTGCCCTGGGGAAGAGGCGCTGGCTGTCCACTCTATCTATTCCTCTTAATATCTTGTACACCTCTATCATGTCTCCTCTCATCCTCCTCTCCAGAGAGTAAAGACCTAGCTCCCTTAATCACTGATCATAATGCATACTCTCTAAACCAAACAGCATCCTGGTAAATCTCTTCTGTACCCTTTCCAATGCTTCCACATCCTTCCTTATAGTGAGGCGACCAGAACTGGACACAGTACTCCAAGTGTGGCCTAAGTTTTATAGAGCTGCATCATTATATTGCGACTATTAAACTCTATCCCTCGCCATGAAAGCTAACACCCCATAAGCTTTCTTAACTAACCTACCTACCTGAGAGGCAACTTTCAGGGATCTGTGGACATGTACCCCCAGATCCCTCTGTTAAGCCAATTGTTAATTTCTCATATGTTAATCCTTCTGTCCCCAGGATCATTCTCATGAACATTTCCAATGCTTTCTCAGTTAATAGGACAATACTCCAAGTATGATCTGACCAATGCGACATAAAGCCTCAGCATTATATCCTTGCTTTTGTATTATATTCCTCTCGAATGCTAACATTGCATTTGCCGTCTTTATCAGCTGTAAGTTATCCTTCAGGGAATCCTGTATGAGGACTCCCAAGTCCAAAGATGATGTGAGTGTAAATAAGCCATCTGTAATAATTCTCAATAGAAAAAAGCTTTATTGGAATATTGCACGATTCAGCGGTCTTCCCACATGCTTCTCATTAATCAATAAACTAAATGTGGTTCAATAAACTAGTAGTGAAGCACAGAATAACCTTCAGCACCCAGCCATTCACCAGACAGCACTGTGTGTGTCCCTCAGGAATACATTCATATCTGTTACAGTTAATTCTTTGTTGATTTAGTGCTCTCTGGTGAGTAACAATGCTTTTCCATTAAGGGGATGGTTGCGTCCATCTTGACCAGGGGTTCCCAACCTGGGGTCCATGGACCCCTTGGTTAGTGGTAGGGGTCCATGGCATAAAAAAATGTGTGACCCCTGATCTAGACAGAACCTGTCACTGCATGTTGAGGGGTAAAACTCAAAAACATCAATATAAGGAAATCACTGCCAAATCAAAGGAATTCAGGAGAAACACCTTTCACTGGGAATTTGGGATCTTGCCTCCACAGGAAGTGACTGAGATGATATACTTACTTTTATGGAGAACTAGCAAAGTCTGTGGATGATTAGAGAATGAGGATGAATATTAAGAAGAAGATGGCGAGTAGGCTTGAGAACGTATATTGATTTGGACCAGTTGGCCAAGATTGTTCTATACTGTCTTATGTAGAGATGAAGCTGAGAGTCTCTGTGAAATTGGGATTGATGCCAAATATCTGGTGTTTTAACCATAGAGCATGGTAACAGTCTCTTCAGCCCGTCCATGCTGGCTGGTGCCCAGTGAGTTAGTCTTATCTTCCTGCCTTTGGCCCATCACCCTCTAAGCCTCTCCAGGTACTTATCTAGATGGCTTTTAAATGTTGCTAATGTGCCTGCCTCTACCTCTCTTTCCGGCAGCTTGTTCTAAATACACAACACCCTTTGTGTGAAGAAGCTCATGTTCTTTCGCTTATATTTTTTAGCACCCTGTAAGGGGGGGGGGGTGGGGGCGAGACTATGTACTTTGATCCTGTTCATGCATTTCATGAAATGCACCAGCTGTTCATACCACCATCCACCACCTACTCCCATGGTTTCATGTGACCCTGATCAGGAGGCTAAGCAGGTGCTACACCTTGCCCAAGGGTGACCTGTAGGCTAAAAGAGGGAAGGAGTTCCTTACACCTCCTTTGATAGACATCACCAACCTGGAACCCACCTTTTCCTATAATAGGGTGTAGGGTGACTGAAATTGTACATGATATTCCAAGTGGGGCCTCACCATCGTCTTGTACAACTGCACCATAACTTCCCAACTCCTGCACTCAGTTTCCTGACTAACAAGGGGCCAGCATGTCCAACTTCACCTTCACCACTCTATCTATCTGCAAGGCTGCTTGCATTCCGAAGCAGAATCAGGTGTGAAAATATTATCACAGACTACTCAGTAACCGGAAACCAGGGCACAAAGCTGGATAAAGCAATCCTACAGATTCAAAATGGCCAAAATCTCTCGTGGTTCAGTAAAAGTTAGTTCCAGGAAGTGGGGGGGGTGGGGGGTGGGGGGGGGGAGTGCATTCAGAGCTAGAAGAACTCTAACCCTCTAAGAGTTGGAACAGCAAAGTTTCCAAGAACAGCAGCAACTAAATCAGCCCAGAAACCATTTAGCAGCTGGAGTCAATTACTAGGATATTAGCTATCTCAGAATTACTGGATTTTGTATAGCTTATTTTTGAAGGGAAATTTGGTCAATCTTCAGTGGACAATTAACTAGTGAATGGCCGCCCTCTGTTCCTCTGTTTTGTGATTATCCAGCTTAAACACCTCACACGCTCAGCCTCCCATCTCCCTGCAGCAGCCCATCCATATTCTCACTGCTCCCTGACCAGAGGCACTTCTCATGGTTTCCTTATTGGATTCATGTGTGATCATGTTTTTCTGGTTCTCTTTGTTTTTGGCCACATGTACAGATAAATCTGTACACTTATTCTGTCACACTGCTTGGTAATTTGAAAGATCTTCTTGTGGATATTGGTGCAGTGGAAGGTTTTTATAATACGTAGAACAGTACAGGCCTTTTGGCCCACAATGTTGTGCTGACCCTTTAAACCACTCCTACGTCAATGTAACCCTTCCCTCCCACATAGCCCTCCATTTTTTTTCATCCAAGAGTCCCTTAAATGTCCCTAATGTATCTGCCTCTACCAATGCCCCTGGCAGTACGTTCCACACACCCACCACTCTTTGTGTGAAGAACTTGCCTCCGACATCTCTGTACTTTCCTCCAATCGCCTTAAAATGATGCTCCCTTGCATTAGCCATTTCCACCCTGGGAAAAGTCTTTGTCTGTCCTCTCTATCAATGCCTCTTATCATCTTGTACACCTGTTTCAAATCACCTCATTCTCCTTTGCTCCAAACAGAAAAGCCCCAGCTTGCTCAACCTATCCTCATAAAACATGCTCTCTAAAACAGTGTCAATTTAAATTTCTTTCTTAGACCTTCTGCTGCTCCAACTAATAGGCTTATAGTTCTTAAGAGGCACAGAGCGCTACAACACAGAAACAAGCTCTTTGGCCTACCTAGGCTGCCTACCCCCATTGACCGGCTGCAGGCCCATAGCCCACATACCCCTCCCATCCATGTACTTCTCCAAACCTCTTTCTTAAATGTTGAAATCAAACCCACAGTCATCAAATTGCCACTTTTTGTGGGCAGCTCTTTCCACATTCTCACCACTCTTGAGTGAAGAAGGTGCCCCTCATGTTCAAGGTGAATTCAATTGTGGTACCATCTGTAAGGTGTTTGAACGTTCTTCCCATGACCACGTGGGGTTCTTCCCGGTGCTCTAGTTTTCTCCCACAGTCCAAAAACATACCAGTCAGTAGGTTAGTTGGTCATTGCAAATTGTCCTGTGGATAGGCTAGGGTTAAATTGGGTTTCAGCGCAGCACAGCTGTTTGGGCTGGATGGGACGGATGGGACTGTGTCTCTAACTAACATAAGTGAACTTCAGGCTCAGTCTGTTTGCCACAATGTTGCAGAGAGGAAGGACTTAACAAAAGACTTGCTACTTCGAGCCGACTCCCAATTTGTCCCAGCTGGCTTCGTGTCTCCAGGTAAACATTTCTTCGAACTGTTCTGTTTATCAATTGTCAAACTACTTGAACTGAGAAGGAAGTGAGAAAGAGTACAGACAAAAGTCACAAGGATGTTGTCAGTACTTGAGGACCTGAGTCATAGAGAAAGATAGAATAGGCTGGGACTTCATTCCCTTGAATGTAGAAGACTGGGGCTATACAAAATTATGAGGGGTATAGATCAGGTAAATGCAAGCAAACTTTTCCACTGTGATTGGATGAGACTAAAACTAAAACTAGTGGTCATGGGATACAGGTGAAAGATGAAATAACTATTCCTGAATTACCAGGTTCAGGAACAGTTATCACCTCTCAACCATTAGGCTCTTGAACCAGTGGTGATAACTTCACTCAAATTCACTTACCCCCATCATTGAAATATTCCCACAACCTATGAACTCACTTTCAAGGCCTCTTCATCTCATGTTCTCGATTTATTGTTTTTTTATTTAATATTATTATTATTGCTATTTATTTTTTCTTTTATATTTACAGTTAGTTGTCTTTTGCACATTGGTTGTTTGTCCACCCTGTTGGGTATTGTCTTTCATTAATTCTATTATGGTTGTAGGATTCACTGAATATGCCCTCAAGCAGACAAATCTCAGGGTTGTATACGTACTTAGATGATAAATTTACTTTGACCTTTGTTTTAAGGTTAACCTGAAGGGAACTTCTTCCCTCAGGGTGGTGAGAGTGTGGAACGAGCTGCCAGTGGAAGTGGGGGGGGGGGGATACAGGTTCAATTGCAACATTTAAGAGATATGGATGGGAGGGGTATCGAGGGCTATGGTCCAGGCATGGGTCAGCATAGAGTAGATGGGCGGAATGGCATTTTTAATGCTGTGGTACTCGATGAATCTATGAGAATCAGCTGATCAGATAGTGAAACTTTGGTTGACAATCCAGTTGACTAAGTGGTTGCCAGCGGTGATGGTGAAAGCAGAGCATGAGGGTGTTTAAGAGGCTCTTAGACAGATATATGAAGGTGCAGAGTGTGAAGGGACTATGGACACTGTGTAGGCAGAAGAGATTAGTTAGATATTTAATTAGTTAAGGACAACATCATGGATCCTGTCCTCCTGTACAGTTCGATGTTTTGTTACATGAGGGGAGGGGTGCTCATGTGGCCAGCTGGAGGGGTAATTGTAGCCCAGGGGCAAGCCTGCTTGCATATACCCTATCTGTACCCTTCATGATTTTGTACATCAGGCTGCTCCGGTTCTGGTCACTGTTACTAGCATTTTATTAATATATAATGTGAAGGGAATCATTTTAAAGTAATTGAAAAGACAATATTGGGGGATGTTAGGGGTAAGTTTCTTTACAGAAAAAAAAACTTGGATGGATGTGTAGAATGTACTGCCAGGTGCAGATAGGCATATGGATGAAAGAAAAATTCGGGGCTGTGTGGGAGGGAAGGTTAAAGGGCGAGAGAACACTTTGGGCCAAATGGCCTGTATTGTGCTCTATGTACAGCAATCTCACTGTATTCTCCCCACAATCTCCTCACCCCCCCCTCCCCATATACCATGTTTAAGTTCTGTATCCAGGTTTATTTTATATTCCCATACAACGCACAGTTTGAACGTGGGTTCTCAGTTTAAGGGTCCAGACTTATAAACTCTAATCTGGTAACCAGCAGCAGCTGAGAATGGGAACCTCAGAGGTTATAGACAATGACCCTGGGGTCAGATCTGAACACAGAACAGTACAGGCCCTTCAGCCCACAGTACGTTAACCCTAAGATCAATCTAACCCTTCCCTCACACATAGTGCTTCATTTTTCTTTCACCCATGTGCCTATCTGAACATCTCTTAAAAGTCCCCAATGTATCTGCCTCTACCACCACCCCAGCAGCATATTCCATGGACCCACCACTCCCTGTGTAATAAATAAATAAATCTATCCCTAATACTCCCCCTATACTTCCCTCCAACCACCTTAAAATTATGCCCCCTGGTTTTATCCATTTCTGCCCTGTGAAAGGTCTCTCTGGCTGTCCCCTTGATCTATACCTCATCACCTCAGTACACCTCTATCTAGTCACCTCTCATCCTCCTTCACTCCAGACAGAAAACTCAACCTATCCTCATAAAGATATGCTGCTTAACCCAGTCGGCAACATGGTTCTTAGACCTTTTGCTATTCCAACTCACAAGCCTACAGTTCTTAAAGTCGTAGAGCACTACAATACCGAAACAAGCCCTACGGCTCATCTTGTCCATGCTGAAACATTACTGCACCTCGACCCGTCGACCTTCACCTGGACCATAGAGCTCCATATATCTGCTGGCAGCTGGCTTCACACTCCTAGTTGCCCAAATACACAAGGACAGGAGTTTTCTACAGCCAGCCTAGCCTGACTCTGACAAAAAGGTAAGTAGTTGAAAGGCTGCTTTATTTCACTCTGAACATATCATTTGGGTTTGTAATATTAACAAGACTGATGGAGATTGATGACAACTGCACTTGTACATGTCAAAGGAATTAAATTAATGAATGATCAATCTAACATCGGTCATGGATCCCAGAGATTTGTCATGGCAACTGGCCAACAGTTTGCTCTGTGTTTGTGGTGTTCTCTGCAGTTGTTCCTGAGGCGCACACAGTTTTTAAAGCCATCTCTACAGCGACGCAGGAATGCCCAGTGCTTTATAGATGTCCTCCTGGTCTGGCTCAGCTGAACGAGCGGTGGCCCAGGGCGGCCATCGAGTTAATTAACCTTGCAGTCCTCAGTCAGTTTCAAGCGTTCTCACCATTACATGGTGCCTGCTGGGAACCACTGGTTTGGATTCTGTAAAATAAATAAAGCCAATTGATGTAGGAAGCAATCTGTCTGAATCTGCCAACTATTCACTGAACACTGTGTGAGAGGTGGACTCAATGGGAAGGTCTTCATGTAATTATCCAGGGCAAGTACATTAGTAATGTTTTATATTCACTTTCTTACCTAGTGGTCATTTCCTTCTAGAACTTCTCATCCAATGGTAACTCACTCGCAGAATATTTCATCTAATAGAATCCCTGAGCAGTAGCTGTCCCCTAGCCCCTCCCCCCCACAAACAACAACAGTAAGCCCAACAATGAACAACAACACTGCAATGCCACAAGAGATCCTGCAGGTGCTGGAAATCTTGAGCTGCACAGACAAAGTGGTGGAAGAACTCAGCAGCAAACACGAGGAAATAAGCAGATGCTGGAAATTCAAGCAACACACACAAAATGCTGGTGAAACGCAGCAGGCCAGGCAGCATCTTTAGGAAGAAACACTGTCGACGTTTTGGGCCGAAACCCTTCGTTAGGACAGGTCAGAACTCAGAAGAACTCAGCAGGTCAGGCAGCATCTATGGAAGGGAATGAACAGTTGAATGTTTCAGGTTGAGACCCTTCGGGACTGGAGAGGAAGCGGGTGGGGAAGGGAAGGAATATGAGTTGGCAGGCCATAGGTGAGACCAGGGAGGTGGGATGAAGGAAGAAGCTGGGAGGTGATGGGTGAAAGAGGTAAAGGAATCTGAAAGGAGAGTGGGCCATAGAAGAAAGGGAAGGAATGGGGGCACCAGAGGGAAGTGCTGGGCAGGTCAGAAGATGAGAAGGGGAAGGGTGAGAGCGAGAATGGAGAATGGAAAAGAGAGAAAGGGGAAGGGTGAGAAATTACCGGAATTTAGATAAATCTATGTTTATGCCATCAGGTTGGAGGCTACCAGATAGAATAGGAGGTGTTTGATTTCACATTTTCTTTGAAGAAGGATTTAACAGCAGCTCCAAGAACGTTAACCATCCCCCGGCTCCAGGCTCTTCAGCCCACAAAGCTGTGCCGAACATGTCCTTACCTTAGAAATTATCTCGGATTATCCATAGCCCTCTATTTTCTGAGCTCCATGTACCTATCCAGGAGTCTCTTAAAAGACCCTATCGTATCCGCCTCCACCACCATCACCGGCAGCCCATTCCACACACTCACCACTCTCTGAGTAAAAAAAAACTTACCCCTGACATCTCCACTGTACCTACTTCCCAGCACTTTAAAACTGTGCCCAATCGTGTTAACCATTTCAGCCCTGGGAAAAAGCCTCTGACTGTCCACACAATCAATGCCTACTGTCATCTTATACACCTCTATCAGGTCACCTCTCATCCTTCGTCGCTCCAAGGAGAAAAGGCCGAGTTCACTCAACCTATTCTCATAAGACATGCTCCCTAAACCAGACAACATCCTTGTAAATCTTCTCTTTACCCTTTTTATAGTTTCCACATCCTTCCTGCAGTGAGGCGACCAGAACTGAGCACAGTACTCCAAGTGGGGTCTGACCAGGGTCCTATATAACTGCAACATTACCTCTTGGCTCCTAACCTCAATCCCACAATTGATGAAGACCGTATGCTTTCTTAACCACAGAGTCAACCTGTGCAGTAGTTCTGAGTGTCCTATGGACTCGGACCCCAAGATATCTTTGATCCTCCACACTACTGAGAGTCTTATCATTAATACTATACTCTGTCATCACATTTGACCTACCAAAATGAACCACTTCACACTCATCTGGGTTGAAGTCCATCTGCCACTTTTCAGCCCAGTTTTGCATCCTATCAATGTCCTGCTGTAACCTCTGACAGCCCTCCACACTATCCACAACACCCCCAACCTTTGTGTCATCAACAAATTTACTAACCCATCCCTCCACTTCCTCATCCAGGTCATTTATAAAAATCACGAAGACTAGGGGTCCCAGAACAGATCCCTGAGGCACTCCTCTGGTGACTGACCTCCTTGCAGAATATGACCCGTCTACAACCACTCTGCCTTCTGTGGGCAAGCCATTTCTGGATCCACAAAGCAATGTCCCCTTGGATCCCATGCCTCCTTACTTTCTCAATAAGCCTTGCATGGGATATCTTGTCAATTACGATTACGAGGGGTGATTGATAAGTTCGTGGCCCAATGTAGAAGGAGATGAGTTACTAACTTCAAACCTTCTGCATTTTCAATCAGAGTTGAACTGCATGTACATGTAACAAGAGCTGTATAACTCATCTCCTATATTTATATATAACTTGTATATTATCACCGACATTTGTTGTGACAAGTACATAAATTATAGTAAGTATATAAGTATATGAATAGGTTAAAAATCGTGCAAAAACAGAAATTATATAAAAAAAAAGTGGGGTATCTTCATGAGTTCAATGTCCATTTAGGAATCGGATGGCAGAGGGGAAGAAACTGTTTCTCATCGCTGTGTGTGTACCTTCAGGCTTCTGTACCTCCTACCTGATGATCTCAATGAGAAGAGAGCATGTCCTGGGTGAAGGGCTCCTTAGTAATGGACGTCATCTTTCAGAGGCATTACTCCTTGAAGATGTCTTGGATACTACAAAGGTGAGTACCCAAGATGGAGCTGACTAATTTTAGAACTTTCTGTAGTTTCTTTTGGTCCTGTGAAGTAGTTCCTCTCTGGTGATACCAGACAGTGATGCAACCTGTCAGAATGCTCTTCATGGTGACAACCCTATTTCCATCTTTAATATCTCTATTTGTCCCTTTCAGGGTTCTTTTGATGACCCTGACCTGGAGTTACACGCTGACTACAGTTCTCTGCGGGAATGGGAGCCGTTCTCAGGGTTCCATAACTGGCCGTTGTTTGGCATGCCAAGGGTTCGGTCTGAGAGTCCGGCTTGAATTTGGAAATGTAGGATCTCGGGGCTTTGGAGACGGGCAGATCGCGGGCCAGTGTCGTGACAGGAGACCCATGTGTCGTCGGGGGAGTCGGGATGTCTGCCGTGTGCCCGGAGACCCGGGATCTTTGCGACCTTCAGGCACAAAGCTCGAGAAAAAGTAACATGGCTGACTTTTAACATCGTAAACCAGCGAGTTGTTTGTTATGTCTCCCTGCTCACTGTGAAAATGGAAACACCTCCTTTTTCTTTATTAGGGGAGAGAGAACCTGTGGTGTGTCGAATACCAGGTGAAACGCAGAGTCTCTGGGGTAACGGCAAGTCTGTGTCTTTGCTGTTGCTGTGCTCACTCTTGAGTGTTCAGTGGCGGGTGCCGATACTTTTCTTTGCCAGTGGGGGGGAGGGGGGATTGACGCTTGCTGCCACTTACGCATGGGGGGCGAGCTGGTGGGGGGATCTTTGGGGCTCTAACATTTAACTGTCGTTCATGCTTTGGAGCACTCTGTTTTCGCGGATGTTTGTGAAGAAAAAGTATTTCAGGGTATATATTGTATACATTTCTCTGACATTGAATTGTACCTTTGGACATCTATAGAAGTTTTTGTGTGTTTTAGGTGACATACAAAATTCCTAATGAAATATAGCTGCTGTCCTGTCTTCTTTACAGCTGCATCAATATGTTGGGCCCAGGTTAGATAGGAACTTGAAACTGCTCACTCTCTCCACTTCTGATCCCTCAGTGAGGATTGGTGTGTGTTCCTTCATCCTACACTTTCTGAAGTCCACAATCAGCTCTTTGGTCTTACTGACATTTAATGCCAAGTTGTTGCTGTGACACCACACAATTAGCTGGTATATCTCACTCCTGAATGCCCTTTCATCTGAGATTCTGTCAACAATGGTTGTATCATCAGCAGATTTATAGGTGGTATGTAAGCTATGCCTAGCCACACAGTCATGGGTATATAGAGAGTAGAGCAGTGGGCTAAGCACACACCCCTGTGGTGCACCAGTGTTGATTGTCAGGATTAGGAAGTCGAGGATCCAATTGCAGAGGGAGCTACAGAAAATAGTTACATGAAATTAAAGAAAAATCAGGTACCTTTTATTCTAACGTTGCTTCTCCATCTACTCTGTGATTAGCGTCCTTTGGAGAGAGAGAAAAGAAAGAGTTCAGCGTTTCGTTCTGGGCATTTACAAGTGAGCACAAATGGTGTGAGCCATGAGAGCAAAGATCAGGAAACTCTTTGCATCTACAACTGACTTCCAGAAAAGTTATGAGTTTAAAACTACTGGACTTCACCTTCCTGGATTCTAAACCTTGGCATCTCGAATTAAGTTTACCATTACTGGCAGTTATTGTTTTACTTTGGGGTAAATTTACAGAGCAAGACATAAAAATGAAGTATAATTAAAGGCTTGGCCTCCACAGCCATCTGTGGCAATGAATTGCACAGGTTCACCACTTTCAGCTAAAGAAATTCCTCCTGAACTCCTGAAAGGATGTACTTCTCTTTGATGTTGTTCCTCTGGTCCTAGACTCCCCCACTACAGGAAACATCCACTTTATCCAGGCTTTTCAATATTCAGTAAGTTTTGCAGAACATATCACATAAAACATTGCAGCACAGTACAGGCCCTTCAGCCCACAATGTTGTGCTGGCCCTTCAACATACTCTAAGATCAATCTTCCCTCCTATGTAGTCCTCCATTTTACTTTCATCCATGCTTCAATGAGATTTCCCCTCGTTCTTCTAACCTCCTGTGAGTATAAGCCCAGAGAGAGCAAGCACTCCTACTTTAACCCTTTCATTTCCAGGATAATTCTTGTGAACCTTTTCCAGACCCCCTCCAATGTCAGCACCCTCTTCCTTAGAAATGAGGCCCAAAACTGCTCTCAATATTCCAAACGTGGTCTGAGGAATGCCCTCTAAACCCTCAGTATGTATATAGTTAGGGTGCCTAAGACTTTTACACAGTACTGAACTCATCAACGTGGAGTGCAGAGTGAGTCTGTAAATATGGCAGGAGCGAAGGATGTTGGGAATGGTGAGGGCGGAGTGCCTCAGGAAAGGTGTGGGTCAGATGGTAGAGGAGGAGTGTCAGGAGCGGGGGTGTTGGCACGAGTATAGACTCGCCCAGCTCTGAGACGCCAGGCCAGGTCATTTGAATTGGTTTATCGATCATTACTGAATGTCTCTCTGGAGTTCCCACTCCCTGCCCTCTCCCTGACCACAATAGGACCTATGATCCATATCAGAATCGGGTTTATCTTCACACACTTGTCATGATTTTTTTTTCTGGCAGCAGTACATTCATAAAATTATTAGAATACTGTGCAGAAGTCAGGCACCCTAGCTGTATTTATGTGCCAAAGTCTTTAAAAACAGTACTGTATATTGTTGATTCCCCAACCCTGGGAAAAATATCGTAATTGACCCTGTGCCTGCCTGCCACTATTTTATATGCCTCTTAAAAAATCATCACTCATTCTCCAAACCTTCAGAGTAAAATGTTCCGATCAGCTCAACCTCCCTTCATAACCTCTGACCCAACAACATCTTTTTAAATCTCTGTACTCTGAAAGTCCAAAGTAAATTTGTTATCAAAGTAGAGATATGTCACTGTGTACAACCCTGAGATTCATTTTCTTGCAGGCATTCCCCTGTTCAGTGGCATCTTTCCCAAATCAGGGTGATTAAAAATTTAATGCAATGTTTCAAATGTGGAGTTTGTCTCCACAATTTTCTGGGTAAAGTTGGCGTATGGACTCGGGACATTGCCCAGTAAATCACCTCTGTAAAGTTGATTCTAAACCATGATGGTCTGCTTCCTACAGTTTATTCTGCCCCTCAAAGAGAGCAGGGAGCCCCCAGGCAAGGGCTGATAATAAATCTCGACCTATTTCTGTCTGCACCTTCTAAGCAACAGTTCTATGTCTGCCTTATCTTTGACAGTGGTCCAGCAGCAATAGCTCTCAGCACAACTTGCTGAACCCAATAAACAAGCTGTTTTTAATCTACAGCCTGTTTGCTCTTAGAACAAATGACTGTATCTGAGATAAATTTACAAGAGCCAGTTGCTCCCTCTTCCTCCACTACAGTCCTGTCCTAGACATCTGTTTCTTATTAAATGTACAGGAAACCCTGTGTCTTTTACCCACTGTCGATCAATATAATTTCAATGCAGAGACTCATTAAAAGAATTCAGCATCAGGCAGAATGATTTCTTGGGGCAAGTTATGACTAACGACTGACTGAAAAATATGTGAGAGTACAAGATCAAACAATGACTGCAGAGATCAGGTCTGAGCAGAATAATGGGCTATTAGATTTAATTGAGCCTACGAGGGTGATGATAAAACCATCAGATATGGAAGTATAATTAGGAAATTTGGTCCATTGCGTCTGCTCTGCCATTCCAGCTTGGCTGATTTACTGTCTTCCTCAGCCCCATTCTCCTGCCTTCTCCCATAACCATTGACACCCTGACTAATCAAGAACCTGTCAACCTCTGCTCTAGATATACCCAATGGCCTGGCCTCCACCGCTGCCTGTGACAATGAATTCCACAGATTCACCACTACCAGGTTGAAAAAATTCTTCCTTATCTCTGTTCGAAATGGACGTCCCTCTATTCTGAGTCCGTGCCCTCTGGTTCTAGACTCTCCCAGCATCTGAAACATCCTCCCCCACATCCACTCTATCAAGGCCTTTCACCATTCAATGTTTCAATGAGGTTATCTCCCCATTCTTCTGAATTCTAGTGAATACAGGTCCAGAGTCATCAACCACTTTCCATATGACAAGCCATTCAATCCTGGAATTATTTTCGTGAACCTCCTTTGAACCCTCTCCAGTTTCAGCACACATAAGTACTTTGATAACAAATTTGGGGTGGTGAGGTGGAGATGTGACTCTACCAAAGGAGGTGTAAGGCATTCCTTCCCTCTGCTAGTCTGAAGGTCACCCTTGGGTAGGGTGTAGCACCTGCTTAGGACCCTCCCCACTCTGATCAGGGTCACTTGAAGCCATGGGAGCAAGTGTTGCAGATCACCAAGTCCTGGTTATGTGACCACTGGCACTGGACAGACAATCTCTGAAGAATATTGATAATGGCTGGGGTAACCCGTCTTGTAAAGACACTGCCCAGAAGGAGGCAATGGAAAACCACTTCTGTAGAAAAATTGCCAAGAATAATCACGATCATGGAAAGAGCATGATTGGCCACATCATATGACTCGACATATAATGATGTCACTCAACATGGCATATAACAAACGATAATAATAAATTTACATTGAACTTTGGCCTCACCAATATCTTATACAACTTCAACGTAACACTCCAGCTCCTGTACTCAGTAGTCTGATTTTTGAAGGCCAATGTGCTAAACACTCTCTTCATCCCCTCCTCCTCTCAGGTTTTTTCATTCTTAACATGAGCTCAATTTCAGTTGAACCCTTTCTCGGCACAATCCTCCTCTTGTCAAATAAGAGGGATCATATAGAGTTTGTCATCAGGAAAGATTCAACAGGGTGCTGGGGCTTACGGAAGATGTTGACCTATGCTAGTCAACCATAAATTATTGTTTATGTTGGAGTCAATCAAAGAACAGAAAGGAAGACAACTGGTATCTACTAACCCATGGCCTCTGGTTCTAATCTCACCCAATGGAAAATGCTGACATGCTGTTAAGTGGCTTAGTATGGACTAGGTGAGACAAAAGGCCTCTTTCTGTGCTGTGTTTTTCGATGATTCTATCTATAAACCTGGATGGTTGGTGGCTCACTGGCTCAGAGCGACAGACCGTACTGACTGAAGGAAGCCTCTCAGGCACGTAGCATCCATTTGTTCCTGACTTCAAAATGCAGAGTGTAGCAAAGGCAGTGGTGTCCATTTACAGGGTGAAATCCCACTGCTGTTAACAGCACGGCTCTGTGTTACTGAGGCAAACACACAAAATGCTGGAGGATCTCAAGGTCAGAAAGAATCTATGGAAATGAATAAATATTTGACATTTTGGGCCGAGACTCTTTATTAAGACCGAGAAAACAAGATGAAGAGGTCAGAGCAAGAAGGTGGGGGGAGGGGAGGAAGAAGCACAAGTACGTTACCGGGAGTGTATAGCTGAAACTGATAACCCGGGGCTGTGGAATTCACTAGCAGTGTAAAGTTTATGTTAAATTTTAAACTGCATTTTAAATTTTTAAACTGGATTAAGAACTAACAATTCTGTCGAGATTTAAAAGTCAGTTTTTAAAATATGACTCAGAATAAGGATTCAAAAAATTTATGATGTCACTAGCTCACTTAAACAAAAGCCAAATTATTTTTCAATAACGGTTACAAGTTCTGACTAACAATATTTTACTTAAGCCTTACTTGGCTGAAAATTAAGTAGCAGAGAATTTGAACTTGTTTTGCTCACTGTGTGGTGGATCTGCAGCGTCCTCTGGTGGTGATGTTGGGTATTTATTGCTGTTGATTATTATACTGAGGTACAGTGTCAAAGTCGGAGTTTATTGTCATGCACACACACATACACAGGTGTAATGATCAACTTACTTCAGTGGCATCACTGGCACCTTGCATCATATAAGCTGCATTCATAAGTATATACACTAATTTTACAGGAATGAATGCAAATGGAACAAAATTAAACAAAGTCCATTTTAGTGAAGTGGCCATAAGGTTGCTAGCTATTGTTCCCCGTAAGCTGTGCGAATGTGCGGCTGCCCAGTATCAGAAATGCTCTCATGTAGCTGGAACTTTTTTTAAAGTGGAATTCATTGCCACAAGCAGCTCTTTCGGTATATTTAAGGCAGAGATTGATAGATTCTTGATTAGTCAGGTCATGAAGGGATACAGGGAGAAGGCAGGAGATGGGACTGAGAGGAAAATTGGATCAGCCATGATAAAATGGCAGAGCAGACTTGATGGGCCAAATGGCCTAATTCTGCTCCTATACCTTATGATCTTAATGATGTACTAAGAGGTTGTTCAGTTTGTGGAATCTTACAAGAAAGCATTCAAAAACAGCTCCTAACTGAAGCTCAAATTACATTTTAAAGAGCAGTTGAAATAGCTGTATCCATGGAAACCACAGACAGAGATGTAATTGAGTTGGGGTCAGCAATGATAGTGAGTGTGAACGAAATGGCAACATCTGAACTGAAACCAAACTGGTAGAAATTCAGCTTCTGCTGTGGCAGGGGCTGGCATGCACCAGATCAATGCAGAGTTAAAGGCCAAACTCAAAGAAAATGCAACAAAGTCGGACACATACAAAGAGCATGTCAGGCAGACAAAAATAAATGGTCCACACAGAGAAGAGAAAAAGGAAAGAAGTCGGGTTGTAGTTTCAAAGAGAGCACTAATCTGCATGCTGCTGACAATGATGAAAGTGACTGAACTGTGTGACATTTACAATGTGAAAACTACACTAGACAAGCAATACTGCAGAAGTGAAAGATAAATTAATTAAAATGGAATCTGACACTGGCTTGGCTGTTTCAGTCATTCCAGAAAATGAGTTTAAACAGCATTTCGAAGATACTGGAATGAAACCTGCAGATATCCAGTGAAGAACTTGTACTGGAGAAAAGATGACTCCTGTGGGAATGACGTTAGTTACTGTGGAAATACAACAACCAACAAGCCACATTGAGCTTGTGTGTGGTAAAAACAGGAGGGCCAGCATTGTGGGGCTGTGATTGGCTGAGACAATCACCATTTGCCCGCCATACCCCCCTGCAATAAAGTCAACTGAAAGTGAATTTAGCAAGGTACTGGGTGATGCCACATCTGTCTCCCTGTTGTACATCATGAACCGTTGCCCACTGGAGGGCAAACCGGTGTTGGTGCCAATCTCTGTGCCTCTGGTTGGAAAGCATATTGGACCAAGGAAGGACCAGGCTGCCCAGAGGAATCGTGAAAGTGACGACAGCAGTGGTCTGATGACGACAGATTTTGTAGGCAACACATCTGAGAAAGCTTCCGATATGTTAATCAGGCAGTTACTTGTGAACTGTGACTTATTTTTAAGCTAGAAGAGAATTCAAGGAGCTTCACAGAAGTTGCAACCATTTGGCTTTTGAGAGTATATCTACTCTGTGTGCATTCAGGTTACTGCACGAACTTCAAGTGGGAGACAATAAGCTGCTTATTAAAGTAGATGCAAAGACCCGTCAAAGGGTTTCGGCCTGAAACGTCGACTGTACTTTTTTCCATCGATGCTGCCTGACCCGCTCAGTTCCTCCAGCATTTTGTGTGTGTTGCTCAGGTTTCCAGCATCTGCAGATTTTCTCTTGTTTGCGAAGACCAAAGCCCATCTGGATGAATGGAAGTCCAAAATGAAAGGAGTCAATGAAAACAGAGGATTCGTCAGATGGTGTTGTGGATGAGGAAACCAAGAGGAGAGATCAGATCGTAAGGGATTAATAAGAGAATACTCCAGTGAAAACTAAATGCATCTCCCCAAGATTACTATGAGGGCACAAACTAGAAGAAGAAAAAGGAAGGAGATGAAAGGTGTCCGGAGCTGTCACACCATTTGCTGCAATCTCAGAGTCAACCACCATGGAGGAGGGATTGTTTTCACAGCCACAAGTCTCACCTGCCAAGCAGAGTGACCACCTTGTCAGGAAAGGCGTTATCCCACAAGAGTGAACAATGCTCCGCAGTGATTAAATCTTTAGGCCCGAATGGGACAATTTGAAATTTACTATGCTGTGGATGTCTGTAGGATAGTTGTACCATATAGTATACTGTGTATATAGTGGAATGCATTCTATATAGAGTTTATAGCCAAGCAGGCAGGAGTGTTGTGTATTTAATATTTCAGTAATATTTGAGTCCTGCTTTATGGCGTGAAACGGAAGACTGTGGCGCGCCACTCCTCACACAGACGGTAGGTGGCCGTTGACTGGCAAGGAGTTCGTCCGCCCTCTGACAGGTTTTGTTTTTAGTCCCGCTGGGTGCCTGCACACCCTCCTCCCTGGTTAACCGAAGCGCACCAGGGGGCGGTTGGTTGAGTCGCCGACAACCCGACCCGAGGTTACGTGGTACCAGGGCAAGGCAAGGCCTGGGTCGACATAGTAGTAGTACTATTTGAGTCATACGGTAAGTATATTGTTTGATTAAGCATTCTTGTTCATTTAAATTAATTATGGGTCATCTATAAAAGTAGACAAATTGCAAACGTCGTTACATTACCATGTGATATGTAGATGCCTCACGAAGACAAAGCAGAGTACTCGCCTTACTTCCCGACTGTCTTGTTTTCCACTGAGTTATCTTTATCTCTTGATGTTACAGAACGGAACAGCTGTGTAAGGGGCAACTTTTTCACCGAGAGGTGAAGTTGGAACAAACTGCCAGAGATTCAGAATCAGGTGCAATATTACTGACAAACATCATGGCGTTTGTTGTTATGCGTCTACAGTACATAAAAACTGAATTACAGTAAGATATATGTATAATAAGTAGTGCAAATCGAGAGTAAATACAGAAAGCTGATGGTGGAGAAGAAAAAGCGGTTCCTAAAACATTGAGTGTGTGTCTTCAGGCTCCTGTACCTCCTCCCTGATGGTAGCAATGAGAAGAGGGCATGTGGTTGAGGCAGGTACTTTAACAATTTTAAGAGACACTTGGACAGACTCATGGATAGGAGAGGTTTAGAGGAATATGGGTCAAACGCTGACAGGTGGGATTACTTTAGATGGGCAATGTGGTTGGCATGGATGAGATGGGCCGAAGGGCCTTTTCTTTTGATGCTGGATCACACAATGAGTAGTGGCCAGAATATCATACATCCAGGCACAGCTTTAATCGGCATTTACATTCACATGTATAAGGAATTTGCTGTGGTGTGTTGGTCAGGGTGAGTCATGCAAAAAAAATTTCAACAACTATAAAGAATAAAGTATTAGATAAAAATAAATTTAGAGATTAAAGTCCAGAGATGGAATAAAATGTGCATGGATACCAGCACACATTTATAATTATGGTTTGAAATATTTACAGTACAGTGCAGTGATGGGGGTAATAGATAAGAGTAGGTGGGGTGGGGGCTAACTAGATCAGATTAACTGCCTGGGGAGAGAAACTTTTAAGAAGGTGTGATGTGTTTATTTTAATAACACTCCAGCGCTTTCCAGAAGAAAGCTTTTGCAAAAGGCAGTTTGCAGGGTGGGTAGTGTCTGTAATGAATTTAGGAAAAAACCCTCCTTTCTGGAAAGCAGCCAACAGCAATCAGTGTGAATGTGATTACTGAGTGGCCCTGAATTACTGAGAGGTCTGAAGTCATCTGGACAAGATGGTGTACACCCCAGAGATCTGAGAGAGGCGGTTGAAGAGAGTGTGAAGGCATTAGTAATGATCTTTCAAGAATTACTCGATTCTGGAATGGTTCGGAAGACTGGACAATTGCAAATGTTGCTCCACTCTTCAGGAAAGATGAGAGGAAGAAGAAAGGAAACCGTTGACTCAGGTGTTGGAGTTGATTATTAAGGATGAGGTCTCAGGCTACTTGGAGGCACATGATAAAATAGACAATAGTCAGCATGGTTTCCCCAAGGGAGGATCTTGCCTGATAAATCTGTTGGAATTCTTGAAAAATTACAAGCAGGATAGACAAAGGAGAATTGGTTGATGTTGCGTAGTTGGATTTTAGCAAGGCCTTTGACAAGGTGCCACATGTGAGGCTGCTTAACAGGCTATGAGCCCGTAGTACTACAGGAAAGGTTCTAGCATGGATAAAGCAGTGGCTGATTAGCAGGAGGCAAAGAGTGGGAATAAAGGGACCCTTTTCTGACTGGCTGCCTGAGACTAGTGGTGTTCCACAGGGGTCTGTGTTGGGAATGATTCTTTTTATGTTATATGTCAGTGATTTGGATGATGGAATTGATGGCTTTGTTGCAAAGTTTGCAGATGATATGAAGATGGGTGGAGAGGCAGGTAGCTTTGAGGAAGTAGGGAAGCTACAGAAGGACTTTGCTTAGGAGAATGGGTAAAGAAATGGCAGATAAAGTGTTGGGAAGTGTACGGTCATGCACTTTGGTAGAAGGAATGAAAGAGATGACTTTTCTAAATGGAGGGAAAAAACTGAGGTGCAAAGGGACTTGGGAGGCCTTGTGTACAATTACCCAAAGGTTAATTTTCAGGTTGAGTCTGTGCTGAGGAAGGCAATGTTAGCATTCATTTCAAGAGGACTAGAATATAAAAGCAAGGATGCAATGTTGAGACTTTATAAAGCCCTGGTGAGGCCTCACTTGGAATATTGTGAGCAGTTTTGGGCTCCTGATCTTAGAAAGGATGTGCTGAAACTGGAGAGGGTTCAAAGGAGGTTCATGAAAATGATTCCAGGATTGAATGGCTTGTCATATGAAGAGTGTTTGATGGCTCTGGGCCTGTATTCACTGGAATTCAGAAGAATGAGCAGTGACTTCATTGAAACCTATTGAATGGTGAAAGGCCTTGATAGAGTGGATGTGGAGAGGATATTTCCTATGAAGAGAGAGTCTCAGACCAGAGGACACAGCCTCAGAATAGAGGGGCATCCTTTTAGAACGGAGATGAGGTGGGTTTTCTTTAGCCCGAGAGTGACAAATTTGTGGAATTCTTTACCACAAGCAGCTGTGGAGACAAGTCTTTTTGTAAATTTAATGTAGAGTTTGGCCGATACTTAATTGGTTGGGACTTGAAGGAATACGGGGAGAAGGCAGGAGATTGGGGCTGAGAGGAAAATTGAATCAGCCATGATGAAATAGCAGACTTGATGGGCCAAATAGCCTAATTCTGCTCCTGTATTTTATGACCCAATCAGATTAACAGTCTGAAGAATCAGAGTGAACCTGATAACCATCGAGAGACCCATTTCTCCTTCAGTGCCCCCTATCTTGTTGGACTCACCAATTCATCGTCGCAGTCGTTGTCTCCAGCCGTGTCACCTTGTTCCAGGTCAGTAGCTTCTCTCTCATCCACCTCAAACTGCTCCTCTGTGAGAGTTTCGGCAGTTTCTGAAGCAGAATCTCCATGAGACAACTCAGTCCTGCTGTCCTCGGCCTTCTTCCTCATCTCTGGAGAATGACGTGAGTTCAGACAAAGAGCATTTCCATGGAGTGAACTTTCCTCCCATAATCGACAGTCAGAGTGACCTGTGACCCACCTGTCTGAATATACAGTCAGACTGACCTGTGACCCTCCTGTCTGAACATACAGTCAGAGTGACCTGTGACCCTCCTGTCTGAATATACAGTCAGAGTGACCTGTGGTCCCGTCTGAATATACAGTCAGAGTGACCTGTGACCCTCCCGTCTGAATATACAGTCAGAGTGACCTGTGACCCCGTCTGTCTAAATATACAGTCAGTGACCTGTGACACTCCTGTCTGTATATACAGTCAGAGTGACCTGTGACCCCCTGTCTGAATATACAGTCAGAGTGACCTGTGACCCCCCTGACTGAATAAACAGTCAGAGTGACCTGTGACCATCCTGTCTGAATATACAGTCAGAGTGACCTGTGACCCTCCAGTCTGAATATACAGTCAGAGTGACCTGTGACCCTCCCGTCTGAATATACAGTCAGAGTGACCTGTGACCCCCTGTCTGAATATACAGACAGAGTGACCTGTGACCCTCCTGTCTGAATATACAGTCACAGTGACCTGTGACCCTCCCGTCTGAATATACAGTCAGAGTGACCTGTGACCCTCCCGTCTGAATATACAGTCAGAGTGACCTGTGACCCCCTGTCTGAATATACAGTCAGAGTGACCTGTGACCCTCCCGTCTGAATATACAGTCAGAGTGACCTGTGACCCTCCCATCTGAATATACAGTCAGAGTGACCTGTGACCTCCCTGTCTGAATATACAGTCAGAGTGACCTGTGACCCTCCCATCTGAATATACAGTCAGAGTGACCTGTGACCTCCCTGTCTGAATATACAGTCAGAGTGACCTGTGACCCTCCCATCTGAATATACAGTCAGAGTGACCTGTGACCTCCCTGTCTGAATATACAGTCAGAGTGACCTGTGACCCTCCTGTCTGAATATACAGTCAGAGTGACCTGTGACCTCCCTGTCTGAATATACAGTCAGAGTGAGCTGTGACCCTCCCGTCTGAATATACAGTCAGAGTGACCTGTGACCCTCCTGCCTGAATATACAGTCAGAGTGACCTGTGACCCTCCCGTCTGAATATACAGTCAGAGTGACCTGTGACCCTCCCATCTGAATATACAGTCAGAGTGACTTGTGACCTCCCTGTCTGAATATACAGTCAGAGTGACCTGTGACCCCCCTGACTGAATAAACAGTCAGAGTGACCTGTGACCCTCCTGTCTGAATATACAGTCAGAGTGACCTGTGACCCTCCTGTCTGAATATACAGTCAGAGTGACCTGTGACCCTCCTGTCTGAATATACAGTCAGAGTGACCTGTGACCCTCCCGTCTGAATATACAGTCAGAGTGACCTGTGACCCCCTGTCTGAATATACAGACAGAGTGACCTGTGACCCTCCTGTCTGAATATACAGTCAGAGTGACCTGTGACCCTCCCGTCTGAATATACAGTCAGAGTGACCTGTGACCCTCCCGTCTGAATATACAGTCAGAGTGACCTGTGACCCCCTGTCTGAATATACAGACAGAGTGACCTGTGACCCTCCTGTCTGAATATACAATCAGAGTGACCTGTGACCCTCCCGTCTGAATATACAGTCAGAGTGACCTGTGACCCTCCTGTCTGAATATACAGTCAGAGTGACCTGTGACCCTCCCGTCTGAATATACAGTCAGAGTGACCTGTGACCTCCCTGTCTGAATATACAGTCAGAGTGACCTGTGGCCCCGTCTGAATATACAGTCAGAGTGACCTGTGACCCTCCTGTCTGAATATACAGTCAGAGTGACCTGTGACCCTCCTGTCTGAATATACAGTCAGAGTGACCTGTGACCCTCCCGTCTGAATATACAGTCTGAGTGACCTGTGACCCCCCGTCTGAATATACAGTCAGAGTGACCTGTGACCCTCCCGTCTGAATATACAGTCAGAGTGACCTGTGACTCCCTGTCTGAATATACAGTCAGAGTGACCTGTGACCCTCCCGTCTGAATATACAGTCAGAGTGACCTGTGGCCCCGTCTGAATATACAGTCAGAGTGACCTGTGACCCTCCCGTCTGAATATACAGTCAGCGTGACCTGTGGCCCCGTCTGAATATACAGTCAGTGACCTGTGACCCCGTCTGAATATACAGTCAGAGTGACCTGTGACCCCGTCTGTCTAAATATACAGTCAGTGACCCGTGACCCCGTCTGAATATACAGTCAGTGACCTGTGACCCCGTCTGAATATACAGTCAGAGTGACCTGTGACCCCGTCTGTCTAAATATACAGTCAGTGACCCGTGACCCCGTCTGAATATACAGTCAGAGCGACCTGTGACCCTCCTGTCTGAATATACAGTCAGAGTGACCTGTGACCCTCCTGTCTGAATATACAGTCAGAGTGACCTGTGACCCTCCCGTCTGAATATACAGTCAGAGTGACCTGTGACCCTCCTGTCTGAATATACAGTCAGAGTGACCTGTGACCATCCCGTCTGAATATACAGTCAGAGTGACCTGTGACCCCCTGTCTGAATATACAGTCAGAGTGACCTGTGACCTCCCTGTCTGAATATACAGTCAGAGTGCCCTGTGGCCTCGTCTGAATATACAGTCAGAGTGACCTGTGGCCCCGTCTGAATATACAGTCAGAGTGACCTGTGACCCTCCCGTCTGAATATACAGTCAGAGTGACCTGTGGCCCCGTCTGAATATACAGTCAGTGACCTGTGACCCCGTCTGAATATACAGTCAGAGTGACCTGTGACCCCGTCTGTCTAAATATACAGTCAGTGACCCGTGACCCCGTCTGAATATACAGTCAGAGCGACCTGTGACCTCCCTGTCTGAATATACAGTCAGAGTGACCTGTGGTCCCGTCTGAATATACAGTCAGAGTGACCTGTGACCCTCCCGTCTGAATATACAGTCAGAGTGACCTGTGACCCCGTCTGTCTAAATATACAGTCAGTGACCTGTGACACTCCTGTCTGTATATACAGTCAGAGTGACCTGTGACCCCCCGTCTGAATATACAGTCAGAGTGACCTGTGACCTTCCTGTCTGAATATACAGTCAGAGTGACCTGTGACCTCCCTGTCTGAATATACAGTCAGAGTGACCTGAGGACCCATCTGAATATACAGTCAGAGTGACCTGTGACCCTCCCGTCTGAATATACAGTCAGAGTGACCTGTGACCCCCCTGTCTGAATATACAGTCAGAGTGACCTGTGACCCTCCCCTCTGAATATACAGTCAGAGTGACCTGTGACCCCACCTGTCTGAATATACAGAGTGACCTGTGACCCTCCCGTCTGAATATACAGTCAGAGTGACCTGTGACCCCCCTGTCTGAATATACAGTCAGAGTGACCTGTGACCCTCCTGTCTGAATATACAGTCAGAGTGACCTGTAACACTCCTGTCTGTATATACAGTTAGAGTGACCTGTGGCCCCCTGCCTGAATATACAGTCAGAGTGACCTGTGACCCTCCCGTCTGAATATACAGTCAGAGTGACCTGTGACCCTCCTGTCTGAATATACAGTCAGAGTGACCTGTGACCCTCCTGTCTGAATATACAGTCAGAGTGACCTGTGACCCACCCGTCTGAATATACAGTCTGAGTGACCTGTGACCCCCCGTCTGAATATACAGTCAGAGTGACCTGTGACCCTCCCCATCTGAATATACAGTCAGTGTGACCTGTGACCCCGTCTGAATATACAGTCAGAGTGACCTGTGACCCCCCTGTCTGAATATACAGTCAGAGTGACCTGTGACCCTCCTGTCTGAATATACAGTCAGACTGACCTGTAACACTCCTGTCTGTATATACAGTTAGAGTGACCTGTGACCCCCTGTCTGAATATACAGTCAGAGTGACCTGTGACCCTCCCGTCTGAATATACAGTCAGAGTGACCTGTGACCCTCCTGTCTGAATATACAGTCAGAGTGACCTGTGACCCTCCTGTCTGAATATACAGTCAGATTGACCTGTGACCCACCCGTCTGAATATACAGTCTGAGTGACCTGTGACCCCCCGTCTGAATATACAGTCAGAGTGACCTGTGACCCTCCCCATCTGAATATACAGTCAGTGTGACCTGTGACCCCGTCTGAATATACAGTCAGAGTGACCTGTGACCCCGTCTGTCTAAATATACAGTCAGTGACCCGTGACCCCGTCTGAATATACAGTCAGAGCGACCTGTGACCTCCCTGTCTGAATATACAGTCAGATTGACCTGTGGCCCCATCTGAATATACAGTCAGAGTGACCTGTGGCCCCGACTGAATATACAGTCAGAGTGACCTGTGGCCCCGTCTGAATATACAGTCAGTGACCTGTGACCCCGTCTGAATATACAGTCAGTGACCTGTGACCCCATCTGTCTAAATATACAGTCAGTGACCCGTGACCCCCCTGTCTGAATATACAGTCAGAGTGACCTGTGACCCTCCCATCTGAATATACAGTCAGAGTGACCTGTGACCCCCTGTCTGAATATACAGTCAGAGTGACCTGAGACCCTCCTGTCTGAATATACAGTCAGAGTGACCTATGACCCTCCTGTCTGAATATACAGTCAGAGTGACCTGTGACCCTCCCGTCTGAATATACAGTCAGAGTGACCTGTGACCCCCCTGTCTGAATATACAGTCAGAGTGACCTGTGACCCTCCTGTCTGAATATACAGTCAGAGTGACCTGTAACACTCCTGTCTGTATATACAGTTAGAGTGACCTGTGACCCCCTGTCTGAATATACAGTCAGAGTGACCTGTGACCCTCCCGTCTGAATATACAGTCAGAGTGACCTGTGACCCTCCTGTCTGAATATACAGTCAGAGTGACCTGTGACCCACCCGTCTGAATATACAGTCTGAGTGACCTGTGACCCCCCGTCTGAATATACAGTCAGAGTGACCTGTGACCCTCCCGTCTGAATATACAGTCAGAGTGACCTGTGACCCCCTGTCTGAATATACAGTCAGAGTGACCTGTGACCCTCCCATCTGAATATACAGTCAGAGTGACCTGTGACCCCCTGTCTGAATATACAGTCAGAGTGACCTGTGGCCCCGTCTGAATATACAGTCAGAGTGACCTGTGACCCTCCCGTCTGAATATACAGTCAGCGTGACCTGTGGCCCCGTCTGAATATACAGTCAGTGACCTGTGACCCCGTCTGAATATACAGTCAGAGTGACCTGTGACACCGTCTGTCTAAATATACAGTCAGTGACCCGTGACCCCGTCTGAATATACAGTCAGAGCGACCTGTGACCTCCCTGTCTGAATATACAGTCAGAGTGACCTGTGGTCCCGTCTGTCTAAATATACAGTCAGTGACCCGTGACCCCGTCTGAATATACAGTCAGAGCGACCTGTGACCTCCCTGTCTGAATATACAGTCAGAGTGACCTGTAACACTCCTGTCTGTATATACAGTTAGAGTGACCTGTGACCCCCTGTCTGAATATACAGTCAGAGTGACCTGTGACCCTCCCGTCGGAATATACAGTCAGAGTGACCTGTGACCCTCCTGTCTGAATATACAGTCAGAGTGACCTGTGACCCTCCTGTCTGAATATACAGTCAGAGTGACCTGTGACCCTCCCGTCTGAATATACAGTCTGAGTGATCTGTGACCCCCCGTCTGAATATACAGTCAGAGTGACCTGTGACCCTCCCGTCTGAATATACAGTCAGAGTGACCTGTGACCCCCTGTCTGAAAGTACAGTCAGAGTGACCTGTGATCCTCCCGTCTGAATATACAGTCAGAGTGACCTGTGACCTCCCTGTCTGAATATACAGTCAGAGTGCCCTGTGGCCCCGTCTGAATATACAGTCAGAGTGACCTGTGGCCCCGTCTGAATATACAGTCAGAGTGACCTGTGACCCTCCCGTCTGAATATACAGTCAGCGTGACCTGTGGCCCCGTCTGAATATACAGTCAGTGACCTGTGACCCCGTCTGAATATACAGTCAGAGTGACCTGTGACCCCGTCTGTCTAAATATACAGTCAGTGACCCGTGACCCCGTCTGAATATACAGTCAGAGCGACCTGTGACCTCCCTGTCTGAATATACAGTCAGAGTGACCTGTGGTCCCGTCTGAATATACAGTCAGAGTGACCTGTGACCCTCCCGTCTGAATATACAGTCAGAGTGACCTGTGACCCCGTCTGTCTAAATATACAGTCAGTGACCCGTGACCCCCCTGTCTGAATATACAGTCAGAGTGACCTGTGACCCTCCTGTCTGAATATACAGTCAGAGTGACCTGTGACCCTCCCGTCTGAATATACAGTCAGAGTGACCTGTGACCCCCTGTCTGAATATACAGTCAGAGTGACCTGAGACCCTCCTGTCTGAATATACAGTCAGAGTGACCTGTGACCCTCCCGTCTGAATATACAGTCAGAGTGACCTGTGACCTCCCTGTCTGAATATACAGTCAGAGTGCCCTGTGGCCACGTCTGAATATACAGTCAGAGTGACCTGTGGCCCCGTCTGAATATACAGTCAGAGTGACCTGTGGCCCCGTCTGAATATACAGTCAGAGTGACCTGTGGCCCCGTCTGAATATACAGTCAGTGACCTGTGGCCCCGTCTGTCTAAATATACAGTCAGTGACCCGTGACCCCCCTGTCTGAATATACAGTCAGAGTGACCTGTGACCCTCCTGTCTGAATATACAGTCAGAGTGACCTATGACCCTCCTGTCTGAATATACAGTCAGTGACCTGTGACCCTCCCGTCTGAATATACAGTCAGAGTGACCTGTGACCCCCTGTCTGAATATACAGTCAGAGTGACCTGTGACCCTCCTGTCTGAATATACAGTCAGAGTGACCTGTAACACTCCTGTCTGTATATACAGTCAGAGTGACCTGTGACCCCCCCTGTCTGAATATACAGTCAGAGTGACCTGAGACCCTCCTGTCTGAATATACAGTCAGAGTGACCTATGACCCTCCTGTCTGAATATACAGTCAGAGTGACCTATGACCCTCCTGTCTGAATATGCAGTCAGTGACCTATGACCCTCCCGTCTGAATATACAGTCAGAGTGACCTGTGACCCCCTGTCTGAATATACAGTCAGAGTGACCTGTGACCCTCCTGTCTGAATATACAGTCAGAGTGACCTGTAACACTCCTGTCTGTATATACAGTCAGAGTGACCTGTGACCCCCTGTCTGAATATACAGTCAGAGTGACCTGTGACCCTCCCGTCTGAATATACAGTCAGAGTGACCTGTGACCCTCCTGTCTGAATATACAGTCAGAGTGACCTGTGACCCTCCTGTCTGAATATACAGTCAGAGTGACCTGTGACCCTCCCGTCTGAATATACAGTCTGAGTGACCTGTGACCCCCCGTCTGAATATACAGTCAGAGTGACCTGTGACCCTCCCATCTGAATATACAGTCAGAGTGACCTGTGACCCCCTGTCTGAATATACAGTCAGTGACCTGTGACCCTCCTATATGAATATACAGTCAGTGTGACCTGTGACCCCATCTGAATATACATTCAGAGTGACCTGTGACCCCTGTCTGTATATACAGAGTGACCTGTGACCCTCCCCATCTGAATATACAGTCAGTGTGACCTGTGACCCCGTCTGAATATACAGAGTGACCTGTGACCCCCCATCTGAATATACAGTCAGTGACCTGTGACCCCGTCTGAATATACAGTCAGAGTGACCTGTGGCCCCGTCTGAATATACAGTCTGAGTGACCTGTGACCCCCTGTCTGAATATAGTCAGAATGACCTGTGGCCCCGTCTGAATATACAGTCAGTGACCTGTGACCCTCCTATATGAATATACAGTCAGTGTGACCTGTGACCCCATCTGAATATACATTCAGAGTGACCTGTGACCCCTGTCTGAATATACAGAGTGACCTGTGACCCTCCCCATCTGAATATACAGTCAGTGTGACCTGTGACCCGGTCTGAATATACAGTCAGAGTGACCTGTGGCCCCGTCTGAATATACAGTCAGTGACCTGTGACCCCGTCTAAATATACAGTCAGTGTGACCTGTGACCCCGTCTCTCTAAATATACAGTCAGTGACCCGTGACCCCCCTGTCTGAATATACAGAGTGACCTGTGACCCTCCCGTCTGAATATACAGTCAGAGTGACCTGTGACCCCCCTGTCTGAATATACAGTCAGAGTGACCTGTGACCCTCCTGTCTGAATATACAGTCAGAGTGACCTGTGACCCTCCTGTCTGAATATACAGTCAGAGTGACCTGTGACCCTCCCGTCTGAATATACAGTCAGAGTGACCTGTGACCCTCCTGTCTGAATATACAGTCAGAGTGACCTGTGACCATCCCGTCTGAATATACAGTCAGAGTGACCTGTGACCCCCTGTCTGAATATACAGTCAGAGTGACCTGAGACCCTCCTGTCTGAATATACAGTCAGAGTGACCTGTGACCCTGCCGTCTGAATATACAGTCAGAGTGACCTGTGACCCCCTGTCTGAATATACAGTCAGAGTGACCTGTGACCCTCCCGTCTGAATATACAGTCAGTGTGACCTGTGACCTCCCTGTCTGAATATACAGTCAGAGTGCCCTGTGGCCCCGTCTGAATATACAGTCAGAGTGACCTGTGGCCCCGTCTGAATATACAGTCAGAGTGACCTGTGACCCTCCCGTCTGAATATACAGTCAGCGTGACCTGTGGCCCCGTCTGAATATACAGTCAGTGACCTGTGACCCCGTCTGAATATACAGTCAGAGTGACCTGTGACCCCGTCTGTCTAAATATACAGTCAGTGACCCGTGACCCCGTCAAAATATACAGTCAGAGCGACCTGTGACCTCCCTGTCTGAATATACAGTCAGAGTGACCTGTGGTCCCGTCTGAATATACAGTCAGAGTGACCTGTGACCCTCCCGTCTGAATATACAGTCAGAGTGACCTGTGACCCCGTCTGTCTAAATATACAGTCAGTGACCCGTGACCCCCCTGTCTGAATATACAGTCAGAGTGACCTGTGACCCTCCTGTCTGAATATACAGTCAGAGTGACCTGTGACCCTCCCGTCTGAATATACAGTCAGAGTGACCTGTGACCCCCTGTCTGAATATACAGTCAGAGTGACCTGAGACCCTCCTGTCTGAATATACAGTCAGAGTGACCTGTGACCCTCCCATCTGAATATACAGTCAGAGTGACCTGTGACCTCCCTGTCTGAATATACAGTCAGAGTGCCCTGTGGCCCCGTCTGAATATACAGTCAGAGTGACCTGTGGCCCCGTCTGAATATACAGTCAGAGTGACCTGTGGCCCCGTCTGAATATACAGTCAGAGTGACCTGTGGCCCCGTCTGAATATACAGTCAGAGACCTGTGGCCCCATCTGTCTAAATATACAGTCAGTGACCCGTGACCCCCCTGTCTGAATATACAGTCAGTGTGACCTGTGACCCTCCTGTCTGAATATACAGTCAGAGTGACCTATGACCCTCCTGTCTGAATATACAGTCAGTGACCTGTGACCCTCCCGTCTGAATATACAGTCAGAGTGACCTGTGACCCCCTGTCTGAATATACAGTCAGAGTGACCTGTGACCCTCCTGTCTGAATATACAGTCAGAGTGACCTGTAACACTCCTGTCTGTATATACAGTCAGAGTGACCTGTGACCCCCTGTCTGAATATACAGTCAGAGTGACCTGAGACCCTCCTGTCTGAATATACAGTCAGAGTGACCTATGACCCTCCTGTCTGAATATACAGTCAGAGTGACCTATGACCCTCCCGTCTGAATATACAGTCAGTGACCTGTGACCCTCCCGTCTGAATATACAGTCAGAGTGACCTGTGACCCCCTGTCTGAATATACAGTCAGAGTGACCTGTGACCCTCCTGTCTGAATATACAGTCAGAGTGACCTGTAACACTCCTGTCTGTATATACAGTCAGAGTGACCTGTGACCCCCTGTCTGAATATACAGTCAGAGTGACCTGTGACCCTCCCGTCTGAATATACAGTCAGTGACCTGTGACCCCGTCTGTCTAAATATACAGTCAGTGACCCGTGACCCCGTCTGAATATACAGTCAGAGTGACCTGTGGCCCCGTCTGAATATACAGTCAGAGTGACCTGTGACCCCTGTCTGGATATACAGAGTGACCTGTGACCCTCCCCATCTGAATATACAGTCAGTGTGACCTGTGACCCCGTCTGAATATACAGAGTGAACTGTGACCCCCCATCTGAATATACAGTCAGTGACCTGTGACCCCGTCTGAATATACAGTCAGAGTGACCTGTGACCCCCTGTCTGAATATAGTCAGAATGACCTGTGGCCCCGTCTGAATATACAGTCAGTGACCTGTGACCCTCCTATATGAATATACAGTCAGTGTGACCTGTGACCCCATCTGAATATACATTCAGAGTGACCTGTGACCCCTGTCTGAATATACAGAGTGACCTGTGACCCTCCCCATCTGAATATACAGTCAGTGTGACCTGTGACCCCGTCTGAATATACAGTCAGAGTGACCTGTGGCCCCGTCTGAATATACAGTCAGAGTGACCTGTGACCCTCCCGTCTGAATATACAGTCAGAGTGACCTGTGGCCCCGTCTGAATATACAGTCAGTGACCTGTTACCCCGTCTAAATATACAGTCAGAGTGACCTGTGACCCCGTCTCTCTAAATATACAGTCAGTGACCCGTGACCCCCTGTTTGAATATACAGAGTGACCTGTGACCCTCCCGTCTGAATATACAGTCAGAGTGACCTGTGACCTCCCTGTCTGAATATACAGTCAGAGTGACCTGTGACCCTCCTGTCTGAATATACAGTCAGAGTGACCTGTGACCCTCCCGTCTGAATATACAGTCAGAGTGACCTGTGACCCTCCCGTCTGAATATACAGTCAGAGTGACCTGTGACCATCCCGTCTGAATATACAGTCAGAGTGACCTGTGACCCCCTGTCTGAATATACAGTCAGAGTGACCTGAGACCCTCCTATCTGAATATACAGTCACAGTGACCTGTGACCCTCCCGTCTGAATATACAGTCAGAGTGACCTGTGACCCCCTGTCTGAATATACAGTCAGAGTGACCTGTGACCCTCCCGTCTGAATATACAGTGACCTGTGACCTCCCTGTCTGAATATACAGTCAGAGTGCCCTGTGGCCTCGTCTGAATATACAGTCAGAGTGACCTGTGGCCCCGTCTGAATATACAGTCAGAGTGACCTGTGACCCTCCCGTCTGAATATACAGTCAGAGTGACCTGTGGCCCGGTCTGAATATACAGTCAGTGACCTGTGACCCCGTCTGAATATACAGAGTGTCCTGTGACCCCGTCTGTCTAAATATACAGTCAGTGACCCGTGACCCCGTCTGAATATACAGTCAGAGCGACCTGTGACCTCCCTGTCTGAATATACAGTCAGAGTGACCTGTGACCCTCCCGTCTGAATATACAGTCAGAGTGACCTGTGACCCCGTCTGTCTAAATATACAGTCAGTGACCTGTGACCCCCCTGTCTGAATATACAGTCAGAGTGACCTGTGACCCTCCCGTCTGAATATACAGTCAGAGTGACCTGTGACCCCCTGTCTGAATATACAGTCAGAGTGACCTGAGACCCTCCTGTCTGAATATACAGTCAGAGTGCCCTGTGGCCCCGTCTGAATATACAGTCAGAGTGACCTGTGGCCCCGTCTGAATATACAGTCAGAGTGACCTGTGGTCCCTGTCTGAATATACAGAGTGACCTGTGACCCTCCCGTCTGAATATACAGTCAGAGTGACCTGTGACCCCCCTGTCTGAATATACAGTCAGAGTGACCTGTGACCCTCCTGTCTGAATATACAGTCAGAGTGACCTGTGACCCTCCTGTCTGAATATACAGTCAGAGTGACCTGTGACCCTCCTGTCTGAATATACAGTCAGAGTGACCTGTGACCCTCCCGTCTGAATATACAGTCAGAGTGACCTGTGACCCCCTGTCTGAATATACAGTCAGAGTGACCTGAGACCCTCCTGTCTGAATATACAGTCAGAGTGACCTGTGACCCTCCCGTCTGAATATACAGTCAGAGTGACCTGTGACCTCCCTGTCTGAATATACAGTCAGAGTGCCCTGTGGCCCCGTCTGAATATACAGTCAGAGTGACCTGTGGCCCCGTCTGAATATACAGTCAGAGTGACCTGTGGCCCCGTCTGAATATACAGTCAGAGTGACCTGTGGCCCCGTCTGAATATACAGTCAGTGACCTGTGGCCCCGTCTGTCTAAATATACAGTCAGTGACCCGTGACCCCCCTGTCTGAATATACAGTCAGAGTGACCTGTGACCCTCCTGTCTGAATATACAGTCAGAGTGACCTATGACCCTCCCGTCTGAATATACAGTCAGTGACCTGTGACCCTCCCGTCTGAATATACAGTCAGAGTGACCTGTGACCCCCTGTCTGAATATACAGTCAGAGTGACCTGTGACCCTCCTGTCTGAATATACAGTCAGAGTGACCTGTAACACTCCTGTCTGTATATACAGTCAGAGTGACCTGTGACCCCCTGTCTGAATATACAGTCAGAGTGACCTGAGACCCTCCTGTCTGAATATACAGTCAGAGTGACCTATGACCCTCCTGTCTGAATATACAGTCAGAGTGACCTATGACCCTCCTGTCTGAATATACAGTCAGTGACCTGTGACCCTCCCGTCTGAATATACAGTCAGAGTGACCTGTGACCCCCTGTCTGAATATACAGTCAGAGTGACCTGTGACCCTCCTGTCTGAATATACAGTCAGAGTGACCTGTAACACTCCTGTCTGTATATACAGTCAGAGTGACCTGTGACCCCCTGTCTGAATATACAGTCAGAGTGACCTGTGACCCTCCTGTCTGAATATACAGTCAGAGTGACCTGTGACCCTCCTGTCTGAATATACAGTCAGAGTGACCTGTGACCCTCCCGTCTGAATATACAGTCTGAGTGACCTGTGACCCCCCGTCTGAATATACAGTCAGAGTGACCTGTGACCCTCCCATCTGAATATACAGTCAGAGTGACCTGTGACCCCCTGTCTGAATATACAGTCAGTGACCTGTGACCCTCCTATATGAATATACAGTCAGTGTGACCTGTGACCCCATCTGAATATACATTCAGAGTGACCTGTGACCCCTGTCTGGATATACAGAGTGACCTGTGACCCTCCCCATCTGAATATACAGTCAGTGTGACCTGTGACCCCGTCTGAATATACAGAGTGACCTGTGACCCCCCATCTGAATATACAGTCAGTGACCTGTGACCCCGTCTGAATATACAGTCAGAGTGACCTGTGACCCCCTGTCTGAATATAGTCAGAATGACCTGTGGCCCCGTCTGAATATACAGTCAGTGACCTGTGACCCTCCTATATGAATATACAGTCAGTGTGACCTGTGACCCCATCTGAATATACATTCAGAGTGACCTGTGACCCCTGTCTGAATATACAGAGTGACCTGTGACCCTCCCCATCTGAATATACAGTCAGTGTGACCTGTGACCCCGTCTGAATATACAGTCAGAGTGCCCTGTGGCCCCGTCTGAATATACAGTCAGAGTGACCTGTGACCCTCCCGTCTGAATATACAGTCAGAGTGACCTGTGGCCCCGTCTGAATATACAGTCAGTGACCTGTGACCCCGTCTAAATATACAGTCAGAGTGACCTGTGACCCCGTCTCTCTAAATATACAGTCAGTGACCCGTGACCCCCTGTCTGAATATACAGAGTGACCTGTGACCCTCCCGTCTGAATATACAGTCAGAGTGACCTGTGACCCCCCTGTCTGAATATACAGTCAGAGTGACCTGTGACCCTCCTGTCTGAATATACAGTCAGAGTGACCTGTAACCCTCCTGTCTGAATATACAGTCAGAGTGACCTGTGACCCTCCCGTCTGAATATACAGTCAGAGTGACCTGTGACCCTCCTGTCTGAATATACAGTCAGAGTGACCTGTGACCATCCCGTCTGAATATACAGTCAGAGTGACCTGTGACCCCCTGTCTGAATATACAGTCAGAGTGACCTGAGACCCTCCTGTCTGAATATACAGTCAGAGTGACCTGTGACCCTCCCGTCTGAATATACAGTCAGAGTGACCTGTGACCCCCTGTCTGAATATACAGTCAGAGTGACCTGTGACCCTCCCGTCTGAATATACAGTGACCTGTGACCTCCCTGTCTGAATATACAGTCAGAGTGCCCTGTGGCCTCGTCTGAATATACAGTCAGAGTGACCTGTGGCCCCGTCTGAATATACAGTCAGAGTGACCTGTGACCCTCCCGTCTGAATATACAGTCAGAGTGACCTGTGGCCCCATCTGAATATACAGTCAGTGACCTGTGACCCCGTCTGAATATACAGTCAGAGTGACCTGTGACCCCGTCTGTCTAAATATACAGTCAGTGACCCATGACCCCGTCTGAATATACAGTCAGAGCGACCTGTGACCTCCCTGTCTGAATATACAGTCAGAGTGACCTGTGGTCCCGTCTGAATATACAGTCAGAGTGACCTGTGACCCTCCCGTCTGAATATACAGTCAGAGTGACCTGTGACCCCGTCTGTCTAAATATACAGTCAGTGACCTGTGACCCCCCTGTCTGAATATACAGTCAGAGTGACCTGTGACCCTCCCGTCTGAATATACAGTCAGAGTGACCTGTGACCCCCTGTCTGAATATACAGTCAGAGTGACCTGTGGCCCCGTCTGAATATACAGTCAGAGTGACCTGTGGCCCCGTCTGAATATACAGTCAGTGACCTGTGGCCCCGTCTGAATATACAGTCAGAGTGACCTGTGACCCTCCCGTCTGAATATACAGTCAGAGTGACCTGTGGCCCCGTCTGAATATACAGTCAGAGTGACCTGTGACCCCGTCTGTCTAAATATACAGTCAGTGACCCGTGACCCCCCTGTCTAAATATACAGTCAGTGACCCGTGACCTCCCTGTCTGAATATACAGTCAGAGTTTCCCGTGACCCCCCTGTCTGAATATACAGTCAGAGTGACCTGTGACCATTTCTGCTTTAAACAACAGTCACAGCAAACTGTGAAGAGACAGAACCGCTCAGCGTGAAATGCTGGAGAAACTCAGCAGGTCAAGCAGCATCTATGGAGGGGAATAAATAATTGATGTTTTGACCCATGACCTTTCATGAACTCACAATGAAGGGTCTCTGCCTGAAATGTCGACCATTTGTTCCCTTACACAAGAGATTTTGCAGGTGCTGGAAATCCAGCCCTTGAAACAGAATGGGCTGGAGGAACTCAGCAGTTCAGGCAGCATCTATCCAGAGGAATAATTGTCAGTATTTCACGCTGAGACCTTTCATCTAGATCTCCTGAAGGCCTGGGCACAAAACATTAACAATGCATCTCCATTAAAAAAAGATGATAATATTTTCCTCTGTCGTTTTGCTCGAGGCACGACTGCACAGGCATGTGGACGGCAGTGAGTTCGTCTGGCGGGAAAGGAGGGCAGCTTTACAGAGCAGGCATCGGAGCAGAGGGAGACCGAGTAGGAAGGCTTTGGCTCAACGGAGCGTCAGCGCTAACGCGTTGAGGTGAGGTAAGTTATCTGTGAAGAATAGGAATAGGAAGTATGTCTGTGAGGCCGGTGTTCCGTACTGGGTGTCGGATATGGGTTGTCCGGGAGACTCCCACCCTCCCAGACGGCCAGGTGCACTGAGCTGCAGCTCCTTAGGGACCGGGTTAGGGAACTGGAGAGGCAGCTCAATGACCTTCGCCTAGTCAGGGAAAGTGAGGAGGTGATAGAGAGGAGCTGTAGGCAGGCAGTCACACCGGGGCCTCGGGAGTTAGATAAGTGGGTAACAATCCAGAGAAGGAAGGGCAGAAGTCAGATGCTAGAGAGTACCCCTGTAGCTGTCACCCCTAACAATAAGAACTCCTGCTTGAGTACTGTTGTGGGGGAACAGCCGACCTGAGGGAAGCAACAGTTGCTGCAGGGAAAGGAAGAGGAAGGCAGCAGTGATAGGGGACTCTATAGTCAGGGGGTCAGATAGGCGATTCTGTCAACACAGGAAAGAAATTCAGATGGTAGTTTGCCTTCCAGGTGCCAGGGTCCAGGATGTTTTTGATCGCGTCCAAGATATCCTGAAGTGGGAAGGTGAACAGCCAGAGGTTGTGGTACACATTCGTACCAATGACATAGGTAGGAAAAGGGAGAAAAGCAGACTACAGGGAGTTAGGAAAGAAGTTGAAAAGCAGGACCTTAAAGGTAGTAATCTTGGGATTACCGCCTGTGCCACGCGAAAGTGAGAATAGGAATAGAATGAGGTGGAAAATAAATTCGTGGCTGAGGGATTGGAGTGGGGGCAGGGATTCAGATTTCCGGATCATTGGGACCCCTTTTGGGGCAGGAGTGACCTGTACAAAAAGGACGGGTTGCACCTGAATCCCAGGGGGACCAATATCCTGGTGGGGAGGTTTGCTAAGGCTAATGGGGAGAGTTTAAACTAGAATTGCTGGGGGGTGGGAACCGAACTGAAGAGATGGAGGAAGAGGTGGTTGGCTCACAAATAGAGAAAGCTTGGAGACTGTGTGTGAGGGAGGATAGGCGGGTGATAGAGAAGGGACGCACTCAGACCAATGGTTTGAGATGTGTCTATTTTAATGCAAGAAGCATCATGAACAAAGCAGATGAGCTTAGAGTATGGATCAGTACTTGGAACTATGATATTGTGGCCATTACAGAGACTTGGATGGCTCAGGGGCAGGAATGGTTACTTCGAGTGCCGGGCTTTAGATGTTTCAAAAGGATAGGGAGGGAGGCAAAAGAAGTGGGGGTGTGGCACTGCTGATCAGAGATAGTGTCACAGCTGCAGAAAAGGAGGGATTGTCTCCTGAGTCTCTGTGGGTGGAAGCTAGGAACAGCAAGGGGTCAATAACTCTTCTGGGTGTTTTTTATAGAGCACCCAATCGTAGCAGGGACATCGAGGAGCAGATAGGGAGACAGAATCTGGCAAGATGCAATAATAACAGGATTGTTGTGGTGGGAGATTTTAATTTCCTCAATATTATAAGACCTCAGGAGCAGAAGTAGGCCATCCGGCCCATCGAGTCTGCCCCACCATTCAATCATGAGCTGATCCACTTCATCCATTCAAGCCTCTGCTTTCACACCATACCCTTGATGCCCTGGCTAATCAAGAACCTATCCTTCTCTGCCTTAAATACACCCAATGACTTGACCTCCACAGCCGCTCGTGGCAACAAATTCCACAGATTTACCACCCTCTGACTGAAGTAATTTCTCACATCCCAGTCCTTCAATTCTGAAGTTGTGCCCTCTTGTCCTGGACTCCCCTACCGTGGGAAATAACTTTGTAATACCTGATCTGTTCAGGCCTTTTAACAGTTGGAATGTTTCTATGAGATCCCACTCATTCTCCTGAACTCCAGGGAATACAGCCCAAGAGCTGCCAGACGTTCCTCATACGGTAACCCTTTCATTCCTGGAATCATTCTTGTGAATCTTCTCTGAACTATCTCCAATGTTAGTATATCTTTTCTATAATAAGGAGCCCAGAACTGCACACAATACTCCAAGTGTGGTCTAGCGAGTGACTTATAGAGCCTCAACATCACATCACTGCTCTTGTATTCTATACCTCTAGAAATGAATGCCAACATTGCAGTTGTTGCCTTCACCATTGACTCAACCTGGAGGTTAACCCTTAGGGTATCTTGCGCAAGGACTCCCAAGTCCCTGTCTCAATATTGATTGGCATCTCCCTAGAGCGGGGGTTTAGATGCGGAAGAGTTTGTTAGGTGTGTTCAGGAAGGTTTCCTGACACAATATGTAGATAAGCCTATAAGAGGAGAGCCTGTACTTGATCTGGTATTGGGAAATGAACCTGGTCAGGTGTCAGATCTCTCAGTGGGAGAGCATTTTGGAGATAGTGATCACAATTCTAACTCCTTTACCATAGCATTGGAGAGGGATAGGAACAGACAAGTTATGAAAGCGTTTAATTGGAGTAAGGGGAAATATGAGGCTATCAGGCAGGAACTTGGAATCATAAATTGGGAACAGATGCTCTCAGGGAAATGTACGGCAGAAATGTGGCAAATATTCAGGGGATATTTGTGTGTAGTTCTGCATAGGTACGTTCTAATGAGACAGAGAAAGGATGGTAGGGTACAGGAACTATAGTGTACAAAGGCTGTTGAAAATCTAGTCTAGAAGAAAAGCTTACAAAAGGTTCCAAAAGCTAGGTAATGTTAGAGACCTGGAAAACTATAAGGCTAGCAGGAAGGAGCTTAAGAATGAAATTAGTTGAGCCAGAAGGGGCCATGAGAAGGCCTTGGTGAGCATGATTAAGGAAAACCCCAAGGCATCCTGCAAGTATGTGAAGAGCAAGAGGATAAGATGAGAGAGAATAGGACCGATCAAGTGTGACAGTGGAAAAGTGTGTATGGAACCAGAGGAGATAGTGGAGGTACTAAATGAATAGTTTCTCTCAATTCCTCCGCCTCCACCACATCTGCTCTCAGGATGAGGCCTTTCATTCTAGGACAAAGGAGATGTCTTCCTTTTTTAAAGAAAGGGGCTTCCCTTCGTCCACTATCAACTCCGCCCTCCATCACGTCTCCCATATTTCACGCACCTCTGCCCTCACCCCATCCCCCTGCCAGCCCACCAGGGATAGAGTCCCCTGGTCCTCACCTATCACCCTACCAGCCTACAGATCCAACGTATAATCCTCCGTAACTTTCGCCACCTCCTACGTGATCCCACCACCAGCCACATCTTCCCCTTCCCCCCACTCTCGGCTTTCTGCAGGGATTGCTCCCTACGTGATTCCCTTGTCCATTCATTCCCCCCATCCCTCCCCACCGACCTCCCTCCAGACGCATCCCTGCAAAACGGAAGTAGTGCTACACCTGCCCCCACACTTCTTCCCTCACCACCATCCCAGGCCCCAGACAGTCCTTTCAGGTGAGGCACCACTTCACCTGCGAGTCAACTGGGGTGATATACTGTATCCGGTGCTCCCGATGTGGCCATTTATACATTGGGGAGACCCGCTGCAGACTGGGAGACCGTTTCGCCGAACACCGGCGCTCAGTCCTCCAGCAGTGGTGGGATCTCCCTGTGGCCACACACTTCAATTCCACAGACCACTCCCACTCCGACATGTCTGTCCGTGGCCTCCTCTACCGTCAAGATGAGGCCACACGCAGGTCAATGGAGCAACACCTTATCTCCCGCCTTTGTAGCCTCCTACCTACCGGCATGAACACAGACCTCTGTTGATACCCCTGCCCTCCGCCTTACCTCATCCCTATCTATAATTTTAGTCTGGTTCTCTTTCTCTCTCTTTTAACCCCCTCACTATAATCTCCCCCCCCCAGCCCTACCTTTCTTTCTCTCTTATTTCCCATAATTCTCCACCTTCCCCCTGGCCCATTTCCCTCCAGCCTATCACTTCCCAGCTCTCTACTTCATCCCTCCCCCCACTTCTTATCCCCTCTCCACCATCCCATGTTACTTCACTCCTGATGAAGGGTTTCGGCCCGAAACGTCATCACTCCCTCCTCCCACAGATGCTGTCTGGCCTGCTGAGTTCTGCCAGCATTTTGTGTTTTTATTTATTTCCAGCATCTGCAGATTCACTCGTGTTGCTAATGAATAGTTTGCTTCAGTATTCACTGCAGGAAAGGATTTTGGCGATTGTAGGGATGACTTACAGCAAACTAAAAATCTTGTGCATATATACATTCAGAAAGAAGATGTGCTGGAGCTTTTGGAAAGCATCAAGTTGGATAAGTCATCGGGCCCGGATGAGATGTACTCCAGGCTACTGTGGGAGGTGAGGGAGGAGATTGCTGAGCCTATGGCAATGATCTTTGAATCATCCATGGGGATGGGAGAGGTTCTGGGGGATTGGAGGGTTGCGGATGTTGTTCCCTTTTTCAAGAAATATAGTTGAGGTAGCCCAGGGAATTATAGAACAGTGAGTCTTACCTCAGTGGTTGGTAAGTTGATGGAGAAGATCCTGAGAGGCAGGATTTATGAACATTTGGAGAGGTATAATATGATTAGGAATAGTCAGCATGGCTTTGTCAAGGGCAGGTTGTGCCTTATGAGCCTGATTGAATTTTTTGAGGATGTGACTAAACACATTGATGAAGGTAGAGCCATAGATGTAGTGTATATGGATTTCAGCAAGGCATTTGATAAGGTACCCCATGCAAGGCTTATTGAGAAAGTAAGGAGGCATGGGATCCAAGGGGACATTGCTTTGTGGATACAGAACTGGCTTGCCCACAGAAGGCAAAGAGTGGTTGTAGATGGGTCATATTCTGCATAGAGGTCAGTGACCAGTGGTGTGCCTCAGGGATCTGTTCTGGGACCCCTTCTCTTTGTGATTTTTATAAATGACCAGGGTAAGGAAGTGGAGGGATGAGTTAGTAAATTTGCTGATGATACAAAGGTTGGGGGTGTTGTGGATAGTGTGGAGGTCTGTCAGAGGTTACAGCGGGACATCAATAGGATGCAAAACTGGGCTGAGAAGTGGCAGAGAGTGAACCCGGATAAGTATGAAGTGGTTCATTTTGGTAGGTCAAATATGATGGCAGAATATAGTATTAATGGTAAGACTCTTGGCCGTGTGGAGGATCAGAGGGATCTTGGGGTCCAAGTCCATAGGACACTCAAAGCAGCTGCGCAGGTTGACTCTGTGGTTAAGAAGGTGTACGGTGTATTGGCCTTCATCAATCGTGGAATTGAATTTAGGAGAGATTTACAAGGATGTTGCCTGGATTGGGGAGCATGCCTTATGAGAATAGGTTGAGTGAACTCGGCCTTTTCTCCTTGGAGCAACTGAGGATGAGAGGTGAGCTGATAGAGGGGCATTGATTGTGTGAATAGTCAGAGGCTTTTTCCCAGGACTGAAATGGTTGCCGCGAGAACACAGGTTTAAGGTGCTGGGGAGTAGGTACAGAGGAGATGTCAGGGGTAAGATTTTTTACGCAGAGAGTGGTGAGTGTGTGGAATGGGCTGCTGGCGCTGGTGGTGGAGGTGGATACGATAGGGTCTTTCAAGAGACTCTTGGATAGGATCAGGGAGATAAGAAAGATAGAGGACTATGGGTAAGCCTAGGTAATTTCTAAGGTAAGGACACATTCAGCATAGCATTGTGGGCCAAAGGCCTGTATTGTGCGATAGATTTTCTATGTTTCTATGTTTATTCTCCTAAACACAAGGGGTTTTACAAATGTGTAAATCCAGAGTAAAACACACAAAATGCCAGAGGAACTTAAAGGGCGGGAGAAACAGGGCTAATCTTTTTGGTCGACAATCATTCATCAGAACTTGGAAAATTGGCAATGAAGATAAAATGTTTAGTAATGCAAATAAGGTGGGAGGAGTCAGGAAGAACTGAGAGGATGAGAGCATGTTGGGTGTAAGTGGATTCTGTCTTGGGGGTTGGAGGCCATTGAGGGGTTTAGCAGATAGCATGGAGCGGCGAAGGTGGAAGGACGTTGATTATTGGAAGCCACCAGAGGAATACATTTGTAAAGGCAGTGATACTGCACACAGCACATTACAATGACCTAGACTGTCACTAACTATCTTAGGCCTCTGAAGTTCCCCATATTATTCCCACACTGCCCAGTCTGTCCTCGACCTCCTGTACTGCCTGGGTAAGGCCATAACCCAAACCAGAACCAAACACTAGAGTACATTCCAGGCTGTTCAGCCCACAATGTTGTGCCAACCTTATAACCCAAGATCAATCTAATCCTCTCCTCCTACATAGTCTCTATTTTCCATCTGCCTATCTTAAATGCCCCTAATCCATCTGCCCCTACTGCCAACCCTGGGAGAGTGTTCCACATCCCACCACTGTCTGTGTAAAAAACCTACCTCTGACATCTCCCCTATACTTTCAATTATGTGCCCTTGTATTAACCATTTCCGCCCTGGGACAAAGTCTCTGTCTTTGCCTCCTAGCATCTTGTACACCTCTATTAAGTCACCTCTCAATTTCCTTTACTCCAAAGAGAAAAGACTTAGCTCACTCAACCTATCTTCAAGAGACGTGCTCTCTGCTCCAGGCAAATCTCCTCTGCACCCTCTCTAAAGCTTCCACATCCTTCCTATAATGAGGCAGCCAGAACTGAACACAATATTACAAGTGAACCAGATGAATAACTATCTTACTCCGCTCGGACAGCACTGCTTCAGCTCTGGTAGAGGCAGACTGCAATCTGCTCTGCTCCAGGACCAGGGACCAGGAGTGTTGCCACAGGAAAGCGGCCCCAAGCCTCCAGAAACTCAGCAGCAGGCCAAACAAGAGAATAGCATCCATCACCGAGGAGCTCACCTCCCAGGCCATGCTCTTTTCTCATCACTACCATCAGACAAGAGGTTCAGGAACAGTTAGTACCCTACAACTGTCAGGCTCCTGAACCAGTGTGGATAACTTCACCCACCTCAACACTGAACTGACTCCACAATCTATGAACTCACTTGCAAGGACTCTTCAACTCATGTTCTCAGTATTATTTATGTATTTTGTATTTGCAGTTTGTCTTTTGCACATTGGCTGTTTGTCAGTCTTTGTTTTATTGTTTTTCATTGATCCTATTGTACTACTTTGTCCTTCTGTGAATGCCCGCAAGACAGTGAGCCTCAGGGCAAGGGTTCTCATGGCGAGTGAGCCTGAGGGCGAGGGTTCTCGCGGCGAGTGAGCCTCGGGGTAGTACGTGGTGACGTATACGTACTTTGATAATAAAGTTACTTTGAGCTTGGAAGTCACGGGGCAAAGGGCAGGAGTGAGGGAGTGCGGAACCATTCACCCACCTGTATGACCCACTTTCTCCTTTGCAATCTCCTCCAGCCGCCCAAGAAGAGAATCAATGTTGGATTTAATCTGCATCAGCTCGAGTTTAATCCGTTGCAGCTCATTGGATTTTACTGCTGAGAGAGAGAGAGAGAGAGAGAGATTGGGACAGATGTGACTAACGTTTCACCAGGAGGTGATGTCCGACAGGAACCAATTGAGTCCGGGTTCAATTCCCGCCACTGTCCATGAGGAGTTTGCACCTTCTCCCTGCGACCACATGGGTTTCCTCCGGGTGCTCTGGTTTCCTCCCACAGTCCAAAGACGTTGTCAGTGAGCTACGCTGGAGACCAAAGCATGGTGACACTTGCGGTCTGCCCCAGCACATCCTTGCAATATATTGGTCGTTGACACAAACAGCGGATTTCACTGTATGTTTTGATTTGACTAATAAAGCTATTCTTTACTCTCTCAGTTGGCACACAAAGAGTTAAACAGAGAAATTCATTAACCTCTGCCATTCCTGCTGGAATTCCAGACTTCTCTGGTGTAAATTGACAAAACCTTCTGGCTCGACAAGATCTTCTTGTTATAAAAACCCCTCGAAATGTTATCTATTGCTGCACTCTTTAACAGAAACGTTCACCCTGTATTTAAACTGCGACAGCTGTTTAACAGTATATGACGTTGAGACAAAGTTTGTGTATCAGGATTACCATTCTAACAGATATTTGGGATGAAATGGTAGCTTAGCGGTTAGCCTAACGCTATTACAGCACCAGGGCCAGGGTTCAATTCCTGCCGCTGTCTGTAAAGAGTTTGTGCATTCTCCCCATGACCATGTGGGTTTCCTCCCACAGTCCAAAGATGTAGAGGTCAGGGTTAGTGAGTTGTGGGCATGCTATGTTGGTACTGGAAGTGTGGTGACATGTGCGGGCTGCCTCACTTTGGCACAAAACGTGCTTTCATGTATGATATAGTGGAAAATTCTAGAGGAATTCAGCGGGTCAGGGAGCATCAATGGAGAGGAATAAACAGTCGATGTTTTGTGCAGAAGCCAGAATAAAAAGTGGGTGAAGGGAAGAAATACGAGCTGGAAGGTGATAGGTGAGACCAGGTGAGGGGGAAGTTGGGTGGGTGGGGATGAAATGAGAAACAAGTTCCTAGGAAGGACAAACAACACACACAAGCGAAGGGCCTGATGAAGGGTCTCGGCCCGAAATGTCGACAGTGCTTCTCCCTATAGATGCTGCCTGGCCTGCTGTGTTCCACCAGCATTTTGTGTGTGTTGTTTGAATTTCCAGAATCTGCAGATTTCCTCGTGTTTGCTCCTAGGAAGGACAAGTGGCTGCGTTAGCAACTGTGAGTAAGCATGGTCAAAGAATTGGATGACAGCAGAGATCGCAGAGGGGAACAGTGAGGATGGTCTCATTGAGCTCCTGACGAAGAGAAGATTTAATCTTCTTCAGGGTAGGCATCCCTCGAAGATATCTTAAACACAAGAAATTCTGTCGATACTGGAAATCCAGAGAAACACAAACAAAATTCTCCCTTGGCTTATATATCATCCAATTTACAGTAATTTCAATATGTTTATTTTTTGTTTATTGTGTTGTGTATCATTTACGTTAATTTAAGCTAATGTAATTCATGTTTGTACTGCGCTTCGACTGCTAAAGGATATCTTCATGGCTTTTATACCCTGGGTGTGATTGCCGATGAGAAGAATAACGTTACTACTTCCCATTACGTCTGCTGGTGCTTATGGAAGCAATGGCGTTCTTCCATCTCCTTCCTGGTGTTCAGAGCTTCTTCCAGTCTGCAGTAACTTCCGTTCGATTTTCACTTCTGCAAGTCCCAGGTAGAGACTCGGGAATTCCAGAATTGAAAGGCTTGTCATGTGAGGAGCACTTGATGGCTCTGGGCCTGCACTCACTGGAGCTCAGAAGAATGAGAAGGGATCTCACTGAAACCATTCGAAAGTTGAAAGGCTCCAGTAAAGTGGACATGGAGAGGATGTTTCCTATGGTGGGGGAGTTTAAGACCAGAGGGCACAGTCTCAGAATAGAGGGACATTCATTTAGAGCAGAGATAAGGAAGAGTTTCTTCAGCCAGAGGGTGGTGAATCTGTGGAGTTCATTGCCACAGGTGGCTGCGGAGGCCAAGTCATCGGGTATATTTAAAGCAGAGGCTGATAGGTTCTTGATTAGTCAAGGGCGTGAAGGGAAATGGTGGGAGGCAGGAGATTGGGGCTGAGAGGGAAATGGATCAGCCATGATGAAATGGTGGAGCAGACTCGATGGGCCAAATGGCCTAATTCTAAACCTATATCTTATGATCTTAATACCATCACACACAGACGTAGAAGGATAGTTCATTGCTGTTTCTGTCACAGTTTTGTTTGACCAGTCAGGGTTGTTGACCCTGAGCTGAACCCCTGAACCTGGAGGACTGATGGGCCACTCTTAGTCTGACCTCTACCCTTTGACCTGTTTGACATGGCTGATGCTACCAAGCACCAAAGCATAAGGCCCTGTCTCCAGCCAACATGGCTCACCTGGTTACTGAGGCACGCAAGCCTCCAAGCTACAACAAGGTTGTGTCCTCTTGGAGGGCCACAGCAATAAACCTGAACCTTTTCTGCATTGATGTATCCTATGCTGTAATTTAAACAGAGCTCACGTTTTAACTTTGTATTGTTCTTCGCCCCGCTTGTGGAACGTGACATTAGCTTCAGGGGGATCCCAGACTTCCCCCGGCGCAGCACGGGGACGATCACGCGGGGCCGCTTCAACGGAACGGCCCTGGGAACCAGCGAGGGCCGACTCGAGTACTCGTGCATCCTGTGGCGGGGAGAGAGAGAGAGAGAGAGAGAGAGAGAGAGCAATGGAGGATCAGTCCTGGTGAGCACATGGTGGCTGGCCCGAGACAATACCACAAGGGAGGGAGAAGTGGTGGTTGGGGAATGGATGGCAGGGATGTGGACAGGCGGGGGCTGAAGCGAGCAGAGGAACTACGGGAACACCTGGACAGTCAGACGAAGACTACCCCTTCGGCCTGCACGTGTCTCCACTCTCTGTATCATTGAGAGCCTAACAGCCTCTTAAGCACTCCTATCATCTCTAAGCCACCTCAAGAACCATGAAGTAATGTTGCAGCTGTACAAAACTCCAGCTAACTCTTGGAGTACTGTGCTCAGTTCTGGTCACCTCATTATAGGAAGGATGTGGAGGCTTTAGAGAGGGTGCAGAGGAGATGTATCCGAGATCATGTCTTATGAAGATAGGTTGAGCGAGCTGGGGCTTTTCTCTTTGGTGTGAAGGAGGATGAGAAGTGACTTGATAGAGGTGTACAAGCTAATAAGAGGCTTCGAGCGAGAGGGCAGCCTCGCCCTGAGTGGAAATGGCTATTATAAGGGAACATAATTTTACGGTGATTGGGAGGGGGGGGATGTCAGAGCTAGATTTTATTTTTACACACAGCATGATGGGTGTGGGGAATGCCCTGCCGGGGTGGTGATGGAGGCAGATACATTAGGGGCATTTAAGAAACTGTTAGATGGGCACCCGGGAGAAGGAGGAGGACTTTGTCTCTCCAGTCTGACCCATCGGTCCACAGCCCCATTTAATCACATTAGTATCCACCAGAAACCACAGCTTTACATGGAAAAAACAGAACATTGTGGAGCACACTCAATGGGCTGAATGGCCTAATTCTGCTCCTATGTCTTATGGAAGTTACCCTCTCGGGTGGGGAATAGGGGAGAGGCAGAAGGGAGTTGTAAATACAGAATCAGAAGCAGCTGGATAGGGTTTCAGTTCAGCTGGCTCAATCACGGCACCATGCTTCCCAACATTGAGGACGTCTTCGAAAGGCACAACAGTGCGTTTTACAGTCGTCAGTGTATTAGTTCTGAAGTGTGGTCAGTGCTATAACATGTGCAGCTAATACATACACAACAAGATCGCACTAACTACAAAACGACAGCATCTCTACTTTCCTGGAAGTTCGTGCAGATTCGGCACGTCACCAACACAAGTTTCACCAGGTGCACGGTGGAGAGTGTCCTGACTGGTTGCATCATAGCCTGGTGTCAAAACGCTCATTGCCTGGAATGGAAATGGCTACAGCAGGTGGGTAGAGCCTAGTCCAGGCATGGGCAAACTACGGCCCGCGGGCCATATGCGGCCCCTTAAGCTTTTTAATCCGGCCCGCAGAACTTGATGAAATTATATTAATAAACCTTGTTAACGTTTTTTCCCCGCAATTCTGGCGTTTTCCCAATAGATGACACACTGTATATACATTGACCTTTGTTGAGGTGCAGCGTATTACTCCACATTTGCGCTTTACTCTTTGTTCAGCTCGACCTATTTGTGTGAACAGGCGTTCAGCGTCATGAACATCAACAAAGCCAGCCACAGATCCAAGTTAACTGACCAACACCTCAGATCCATCCTGAGAATTGCCACAACAAAACTAAATCCAGACTTTGATGCGCGGGCTAAAAAGGGAGACCAACAACACTGTTCCCACTGAAATTAAAAATAAGTTTCTTCGTTGTGTTATGTAAAAAATGCATTTGAAAATATTTTTTTCAATAAGCCTTACATGTTACATGTCATTTCTGTTAAGTGATGGACATGAGTAGTGCGCAGGTGCACGTACGTTCTCAAAATAAAAAATGCGCTCCAGATCAAATAATGCGCTCCACATACTGGCGCGCTGTCAGTGTTCTGTCTTTGTGCTGGTCGTTGTTGAGTTTTGGCACAAGGGACAATTGAATAAGAAGGAGCAGGACAAGTAGACCTGCATCTCCTACCGTTTTTGAAATAAAGACAGTCAGGAGGAGAGTGATGATGATAATATCTTGAAGGATAACAGAATTTTCAGTGCTTTAAAATAATAACAGTTACCATTAAAAAAAGCTGTATTTTATTCATTTAATTTTCAGTGTTTTAAAAGTCATTTCAATAAATAGCTAAATACCATGGGACTTCAAAGACAGATATTTTGTTGTAATGCATTTGTTCATTTTCAATTGAAATTAAAGCACATGTTTTCTACATATCCCATGATATTTTATTTTCTCTTATGAGGTGTATTACCAAAACACTCTGTCCATCTGCTCCTGGTCCGGCCCCCCTGTCAAATTTTAGAACCCTTTGTGGCCCACAAGTCAAAAAGTTTGCCCACCCCTGGCCTAGTCCATCACAGGAAAAGCCCTCCCCACCACTGTGCACATCGACATGGAGTGCTACCACACAAAAGTAGTATCCATCATCAAGGACTCCAACCATTCAGGCCATGATCTCTTCTCACTCCTACCATCGGGCAGGAGGTACAGGAGCCTCAGGTTCCAGCTTCCTTAGGTTCAGCAATAGTTATTACCCTAGAACCATCAGACGCCTGAACAAGAGTGAAAAACTTCATTCAAACAACTCCAAACCACTTTTTTAACCTACAGACTCACTTCCAAGGACTCCATAACTCATGTTCTCAGTATTCTTTTATTTGCACAACTTGTCTTCTTTTGGACATTAGTTGCTTGAATATCATTGTTTATAGAACATAGGACAATACAGCACAGTACAGGCCCTTTGGCCCACAATGTTGTGCCAACCCTTAAACCCTGCCTCCCATATAACCCCCCACCTTAAATTCCTCCATATACCTGTCTAACAGTCTCTTAAACTTCACTAGTGTATCTGTCTCCGCCACTGACTCAGGCAGTGCATTCCATGCACTAACTAACCACTCTCTGAGTAAAAAACCTTCCTCTAATATCCCCCTTGAACTTCCCTCCCCTTACCTTAAAGCCATGTCCTCTTGTACTGAGCAGTGGTGACCTGGGGAAGAGGCGCTGGCTGTCCACTCTATCTATTCCTCTTAATATCTTGTACACCTCTCTCATGTCTCCTCTCATCCTCCTTCTCTCCAAAGAGTAAAGCCCTAGCTCCCTTAATCTTTGATCATAATGCATACTCTCTAAACCAGGCAGCATCCTGGTAAATCTCCTCAGTTTATGTATAGTTTTCTTTTTGTAGATTCTATCTCGTTACTTTGCTTTTCCTTCAAATACTTGCAAGAAAATGAATCTCAAGGTAGGATATGGTAACGTGTAAGTACTTGGATAATAAATTTACTTTGAGCTTTGAACTTCCTGTCCAAATATAGATATTCTTGGCCACGCGGTACTCCTGCGTTCCTATAATGGAACCTTCAGTCCACATTTATGAGGGTGGAATCTGAACTCAGTACCCACAGGACCCATAATGGACCCTTTATCTAAAAAGGGTGTGCTGGCGTTGGAGAGGATCCAGAGGAGGTTCACAAGAACAATCCTGGGATGAAAGGGTTAATGTATGAGGAGTGTTTAATGGCTCTGTGCCTGTACATGCTGGAGTCTGGAACTATGTGGGGGGTGGGGGGGAGGGTAGAAATCTCATTGAAACCTATTCAGTATTGAAAAGTCTAGTTAGAGTGGATGTGGAGAGGATGTTTCCTATAGTGGGGGAGTCTAGGAGCAGAGGGCACAGACAGAGGGGATGTGGAGAGGATATTTCCTACAGTGGGGGAGTCTAGGAGAGTGGATGTGGAGAGGATGTTTCCTATAGTGGGGGAGTCTAGGAGAGTGGATGTGGAGAGGATGTTTCCTATAGTGGGGGAGTCTAGGACCAGAGGACACAGATAGAGGGGATGTGGAGAGGATATTTCCTATAGTGGGGGAGTCTAGGTGCAGAGGGCACAGACAGAGTGGATGTGGAGAGGATATTTCCTATAGTGGGGGAGTCTAGGAGCAGAGGGCACAGATAGAGTGGATGTGGAGAGGATGTTTCCTATAGTGGGGGAGTCTAGGAGCAGAGGGCACAGATAGAGTGGATGTGGAGAGGATGTTTCCTGCAGTGGGGGAATCTAGGAGAGTGGATGTGGAGAGGATGTTTCCTATAGTGGGGGAGTCTAAGACCAGAGGGCACAGATAGAGTGGATGTGGAGAGGATGTTTCCTATAGTGGGGGAGTCTAGGAGCAGAGGACACAGATAGAGTGGATGTGGAGAGGATGTTTCCTGCAGTGGGGGAATCTAGGAGAGTGGATGTGGAGAGGATGTTTCCTATAGTGGGGGAGTCTAGGACCAGAGGGCACAGATAGAGTGGATGTGGAGAGGATGTTTCCTGCAGTGGGGGAATCTAGGAGAGTGGATGTGGAGAGGATGTTTCCAATAGAGGGGGAGCCTAGGTCCAATGGGCACAGCTTCGGAATAGAAGACGTCCCTTTAGAACAAGGATGAAGAGGAATCTTTTTAGCCAGAGGGTACTGAATCCATGGAATTCATTGGCACGGATGGTTGTGGAGGCCAAATCATTGGGTATATTTAAAATGGAGTTTGATTGGTTCTTGATTAGTAAGGGTTTCAAAGGTTACAAGGGGAAGGCAGGAAAATAGGGTTGAGTAATAAACAAATTGAATAATAAATCCGCCATGATGGAGCAGACTTGATGGGTTGAATGGCCTAATTCTGGTAAGACCCAGAGATGAGGGAGCATGCAAGCCAGAGCTGACTGCAGCTTTTGTAATGGATGCACAGGACTCTCGTTGCAATCAGATCGGGAGGACTGAATAGCGGCAGAATCAAACCAGACCGTACCTTTCGTAGAAATCATCCCTGAAGTAATCGTAAGCAAAGTCATAGCTGGTGCTTAGAGGAGAAAGGAGACAACGTTAATCGCTGGAAGCAAAAGTGTAAACAGTCACACAGCACAGAAGCAGGCCCTTCTGCCCATCACAGCAATACTGACCTCCCTGACCCTCAGCACTAATCCCACTTGCCCATGGCAGAACCGTATCCTTCTCTGCCTTGCCTATTTAAGTGCTTGGTTAAGTGTCTCTTAAACATTGTGATTGTGTCAGATTCCACCCCCTCTTCAGGCAGTGCTTTCTGGATATCAACCACTCTCGGTGTACGTAGGACATGATGGAATGGCGGAGCAGACTTGATGAGCCAAATAGCCTAATTCTGTTCCTGTGTCTTATGGAGTCAGATCGGTGTCATTACAAACCCCAGCGTGGACAGGTAGGGGCGAATGGCTGATGGCTGCGTTGCCAACTCAGGCCAGTTCAGGTAACAACAGTGCCCCCCCCCCCCCCCCCCACGGGTCACCAGACACGGTAACGGTCAGCGGATCGTTGGTACCTGTACAGAGTAGAACTGGGGCGCTTCAGTCCCTTGGGTCTATTGGGTTTGGGTTCACCGGCCATGTTAATATCTGTGGGAGAGAAACAAAGCCAGATGTGTCGTAAATTGCCTGTTGCACACAAGACGTTCAATTTGTGGCCAGCTGTCAGCTCACCTAGTCCATTCCCTAAAGAGTTACAGCAACGGATGTTGACAAGGCCTTTAATGTGCTTATGCTCTGTTCTAGTGCTGAGACATCACACCCAGACAGATCACACAAACTTATCCACGAGGAGCAGGAGAAGGTCACTAGATCCCTCAAGATGTGCTGCCATTGGAGATGGACCCCCAGAATGAAAGGGTTAATGTGTGAGGAGTGTTTGATGGCTCTAGGCCTGTACTCACTGGAGTTTAGAAAAATGAGGGAGGATCTAAGTGAAACCTATTGAATATTGAAAGAACTAGATAGAGTGGACATGGGGGAATCTTGGACCAGAGGGCACAGACTCCGAATACAAGGATGTCCCTTTAGAATAGAGATGGGGAGGAATTTCTTCAGCCAGGGGGTGGTGAATCTGTGGAATTCACTGCCACAGGCAGCTGTGGAGGCCAAGTCATTGGGTGTATTTAAAGCAGAGGTGGATAGGCTCTCGATTAGTCAAGGTCCCTAAGGGGAGAAGGCAGGAGAGTGGGGGTGAGAGGGATAATAAATCAGCCATAATTGGTGGAGAAGACTAGATGGGCCAAATGCCAAATTCTGCTCCATATGGTCTAAAGCGACATGCACAAAATACTGGAGGAACTCAGCAGACCAGGCAGAGTCTATGGAAAAGAGTAAACAGTTGGCGTTTTGGACCAAGACCCTTCTTCAGGACTGGAAAGGAAGGGGAGATGGTCTAGGCCCACTTTAACACTAAATAAGATCATGACTGACTTGACTCTGCCCATGGGAATATCTCAACCCTTTGGCTAGCAAGAATCTCTCATCTCTGAACTGAAGATCTTAAAATATTCAAATACTCTGCTTCGACCGCCCTGGAGCAAGCGAGTCCCACTGATGATTCCTACTTGGGGAAAAGGCTCACCGTATTCTGGGTGAAATGTGTGACCCCTACAAGTTTGAAATTCTCCCTTCCTTTTCACATTCAAAGTAAAGTCAAAAGAATCTGAACAAATCAATCTGAATTGGGGGCATAACTTTAAGGTGATTGGAGGAAAGTATATGGAGGGACCTCAGAGATAATTGTTCACACACAGAGTGGTGGGTGTGTGTAATAGCCTGCCAGGGCTGGTGGTAAGAAGAGGCAGGTACATTTGGGGCATTTACGAGGCATGTGGATGAAAGAAAGATGGAGAGCGATGTGGGAGGGAAGGGTTAGATTGATCTTGCAGTAGGGTAAAGGGTTGGCACAACATAGTGGGCCAAAGGGCCTGGGCTATGCTCTAATGTTCTGTGTTCTGAATCTGAGTATGAACATTGGAGAGATAATGACAAGCATTTGGAACTTGCAGAAAAAGTAATAGATGATTTCACTGACAGAATCGTAGCCGGTATCTTATCAGATCAGGAAGAGGACCCTGAGAAATGGTTTTCAAATATTCAGATGGTGGAAAAACTAATACTATGGATTGAGAACTTAAAATAAGAGCATTAAGTTCTCCTGAATTTCAACAAACTCATTAATATGGTTAAACATTCAGCTGTGCTGACAGATCAGCTCTCATTAACAGACGTGGCCCCTTGTCATAACTAATAAGGTGCAGGCGTGGCTGGGGGAAAGGGTAAGGGGAGAGGCTGCACTGGCTCAGGGAATCCAAGGCTAACACCCCAGCTCTAACAACTCCCCCACCATCCCGGGATGTGTGGTAATTAAAGATGGGGTCACCCATGGGACTTCTCCAGACAAGGATTTCCTCACTTGGTCCATGGTGGTTGGCACGGCGATGTTACAGGTCAGAATGTCAGAGTTCAGAGTTCAATTCCTGCCACTGCCTGCTTGTACGCTCTCCCGGTGACGTGTGGGTTTCCTCCCACAGTCCAAAGATGTTCTGGTTAGTAGGTTCATTGGTCATTGGAAATTATCCCGAGATTAGGCCAGGGTTAAATAGGTGGGTTTCTGGGTGGTGCGAGCCATTGGGCTGAAAAGGCCTGTTCCCTTCCCTATCTCTAAATAAATAAAATGGAAAATAAAACACAAGATCGCAGGAAAAGTCTGGTCTTCCGGGCCGTGTCCGGGGAATGTGAGGAGGAAAGAGGGAATTCCCATCACTTGACCTTGGAGAACTGTTGCAGTGGTTTTCATTCGAGTCCGGTATTTCATCCCCAAACCAGGATTTGTAGGTTATTCCATCTCCCAGTGGATTTGGCATGTCCCAATTGCTCAGTCAGAGGTTTACTTGCATTTTTCTAGCCACCTTTCCTAACCCCAGGATATCCCAGAGTCCAAGAGGCACATCAGTAGTGTAGTCACTCACACGAGGGGGATGTCTAACCCCTGGGCGAGTGCCAGGGGCAGGAGCAGCCATGAGAGGAAGATCTCACAACTTGAAAACAGGTGAATAGATTGTTGGTGGTGAAAGCATTAGAACAATTTCTGCCATTCTCCTCTCTCCCACCTCTCTCTCTCTTCACCCACTACTCTCCACCTCTCACTGTACTCACCTCTCTCCTTCCTTCAACCACTCCCCACCCACCCCTCCTCTTCTCCCAAACCTCCGTCTTCTAACTAATTCCATTGCCCCTCCCCAGCTCCATCTTTCTTCTTCTCTCCCACCCTCCACTCATCGGCACCCTCCCCCCTCCGCTACCTACCCCTTGTCTTACCTCCTCTTTCTCTCTGTCTCCTCTTCTCCCCGCCTCCCTCCCTATTCTCCATTTTCTCTCTAATCCACATCTCAGCTCCCTCCTCTCCCTGCTTCCTTCTCTTCAACTCCTCTCTCCCTCTTCTCTCCACATTGCCTCTCTCCCACTTTTCCCTTCTCCCTACCTCCCCGATCTCTTTTCTTCATTTCACCTTCTCCCACTCCACACCTCTAACTCACTTCTCCTTGTCTCTCTCTCTCTCCCTCCAACTTTTTCTTGCCTCAGCTTTCCTTCTCTCACCCTTTCCCTTCTCTCCCTCTTTCTCCCTCTCTGGACTGCTCCATGCCTCACCCTGTTCTTCACACAACTCTGTCTGTCTCTCTCCTCCTCAACTTCCTCTCCCCTTCTCCCAGTGCCCAACTCCACCTCATTTCTCTTTTTTCCTTCCACCCTCTCCCGATTTTTCTTCACCTCCCCCCCTTTGACTTCCCCTCCCTTCTACCCTCCCTCTCTGTTCTCCCCAACTCTGACTCTTCTCCCCATCACTCCCCATCTCATTCTGTTCCTCCCACCTCTCCCTTCCCCAACTCTCTCCCTCTTCCCCTCACGCTCTCTTCTCCCCACCTCTCTCTATATTCTCCCCACCAATTTTCTTCTCACCGTTCACCACACATCACTCGACTTGCCTCTCCTCCTCTCTCTGACACGCTCCATCTTCCCAGCTATCTGCCTGCTCCCTGCCTCTCTCACTCTTCCCACATTCTCCTCAAACCCTCTCCCCTTCTTCTCCCCAGCTGTAAACTTAATCCAGAGGTTGGAGAGATTTTTGATAAAGTCAAAGATGAAAGGGGGAAGGCAGGGAAATGGGATTCAGAGGGACAATAAATCAGCCATGACGGAATGGTAGAATGGCTCAACTCTACTCCCATGTCTCATGGACCAAAGATCTCTTCCCTCTGGAGGAACAGCACCAGAGTGTGAAGCACTCTCGTGGAGAAGGCTGTGAGTGTTCAGGCTGTGATACTCTGGTAGAGAGGGCAGTGAGTGTTTCGGCTGTGATACTCTCTGGTAGAGAGGGCAGTGAGTGTTTAGGCTGCGATACTCTCTAATGGAGAGGGCAGTGAGTGTTTCAGGCTGTGATACTCTCTAATGGAGAGGGCAGTGAGTGTTTCGGCTGTGATACTCTCTAATGGAGAGGGCAGTGAGTGTTTAGGCTGTGATACTCTCTAATGGAGAGGACAGTGAGTGTTTAGGCTGTGATACTCTCGAGTGGAGAGGGCAGTGAGTGTTTCAGGCTGTGATACTCTCTAATGGAGAGGGCAGTGAGTGTTTAGGCTGTGATACTCTGGTAGAGAGGGCAGTGAGTGTTTCGGCTGTGATACTCTCTGGTAGAGAGGGCAGTGAGTGTTTAGGCTGTGATACTCTCTAATGGAGAGGGCAGTGAGTGTTTAGGCTGTGATACTCTGGTAGAGAGGGCAGTGAGTGTTTCGGCTGTGATACTCTCTGGTAGAGAGGGCAGTGAGTGTTTAGGCTGTGATACTCTCTAATGGAGAGGGCAGTGAGTGTTTAGGCTGTGATACTCTCGAGTGGAGAGGGCAGTGAGTGTTTCAGGCTGTGATACTCTCTAATGGAGAGGGCAGTGAGTGTTTAGGCTGTGATACTCTCTAATGGAGAGGGCAGTGAGTGTTTAGGCTGTGATACTCTGGTAGAGAGGGCAGTGAGTGTTTAGGCTGTGATACTCTCTAATGGAGAGGGCAGTGAGTGTTTAGGCTGTGATACTCTGGTAGAGAGGGCAGTGAGTGTTTAGGCTGTGATACTCTCTGGTAGAGAGGGCAGTGAGTGTTTAGGCTGTGATACTCTCTAATGGAGAGGGCAGTGAATGTTTAGGCTGCGATACTCTCTAATGGAGAGGGCAGTGAGTGTTTCAGGCTGTGATACTCTCTAATGGAGAGGGCAGTGAGTGTTTCAGGCTGTGATACTCTCTAATGGAGAGGGCAGTGAGTGTTTAGGCTGCGATACTCTCTGATGGAGAGGGCAGTGAATGTTTAGGCTGTGATACTCTCTAATGGAGAGGGCAGTGAGTGTTTAGGCTGCGATACTCTCTGATGGAGAGGGCAGTGAATGTTTAGGCTGTGATACTCTCTAATGGAGAGGGCAGTGAGTGTTTCGGCTGTGATACTCTCTAATGGAGAGGGCAGTGAGTGTTTCGGCTGTGATACTCTCTAATGGAGAGGACAGTGAGTGTTTAGGCTGTGATACTCTCGAGTGGAGAGGGCAGTGAGTGTTTCAGGCTGTGATACTCTCTAATGGAGAGGGCAGTGAGTGTTTCGGCTGTGATACTCTCTGGTAGAGAGGGCAGTGAGTGTTTAGGCTGTGATACTCTGGTAGAGAGGGCAGTGAGTGTTTCGGCTGTGATACTCTCTGGTAGAGAGGGCAGTGAGTGTTTAGGCTGTGATACTCTCTAATGGAGAGGGCAGTGAGTGTTTAGGCTGTGATACTCTCGAGTGGAGAGGGCAGTGAGTGTTTAGGCTGTGATACTCTGGTAGAGAGGGCAGTGAGTGTTTCGGCTGTGATACTCTCTGGTAGAGAGGGCAGTGAGTGTTTAGGCTGTGATACTCTCTAATGGAGAGGGCAGTGAATGTTTAGGCTGCGATACTCTCTAATGGAGAGGGCAGTGAGTGTTTAAGCTGTGATGCTCTCTAATGGAGAGGGCAGTGAGTGTTTAGGCTGCGATACTCTCTAATGGAGAGGGCAGTGAGTGTTTAGGCTGCGATACTCTCTGATAGAGAGGGCAGTGAGTGTTTCAGGCTGTGATACTCTCTAATGGAGAGGGCAGTGAGTGTTTCAGGCTGTGATACTCTCTAATGGAGAGGGCAGTGAGTGTTTAGGCTGTGATACTCTGGTAGAGAGGGCAGTGAGTGTTTCGGCTGTGATACTCTCTGGTAGAGAGGGCAGTGAGTGTTTAGGCTGTGATACTCTCTAATGGAGAGGGCAGTGAGTGTTTCAGGCTGTGATACCCTCTAATGGAGAGGGCAGTGAGTGTTTAGGCTGTGATACTCTGGTAGAGAGGGCAGTGAGTGTTTCGGCTGTGATACTCTCTAATGGAGAGGGCAGTGAGTGTTTCGGCTGTGATACTCTCTAATGGAGAGGGCAGTGAGTGTTTAGGCTGTGATGCTCTCTAATGGAGAGGGCAGTGAGTAGGCTGTGATGCTCTCTAATGGAGAGGGCAGTGAGTGTTTAGGCTGTGATGCTCTCTAATGGAGAGGGCAGTGAGTAGGCTGTGATACTCTCTAATGGAGAGGGCAGTGAGTGTTTCAGGCTGTGATGCACTCTAATGGAGAGGGCAGTGAGTTTATTGTCCCATGTAGTCAATGAAAACATTCCCAGGATTCCTCATGTTTTGGACAGGGTCACTGCCCTGGGGCTGGAAGCTGACAGCTCCCTAATCTCCCAATCCCGTCAGTCTTACCGAGCGTCTGTCCGGCGAGGACCCGCCGATTCTCCCCTGCCACCGCCACGCGTGCCGTCCTCTCGTTTGTGTACTGCACGAAGGCATAACCCTTGTGAACAGAGCAGCCCACCACCTTGCCGTACTGTCCAAAGATGGTCTCCACGTCAGATTTCTTCACCACCGCTGTGTTGAGATTCCCAATGAAGACCCTCGAGTTGATGGACCGGGGATCGTTCTTGTTGGTGATGTTACTGGTCTGCAGCTTCAGCGACATGGTCCTGACCTCCAACGAGAAGAAAGGCAGAGTGCAAGGTCAAAGTCAAATATTTTACCAAAGTATGTATTCTACCTTGAAATTCATTTCCTTGCCAGCATTTACCAGAAAATCAATAAATACAACAGAATTTATGGAAACTACATAAACAAAGGCTTGGTGCTGGGGACATGGCTCTACCAAGGGAGATACAAGGTGCTCCACTAGCCTGGAGGTCACCTGGGGCAAGGTAGGCATCTGCTCAGCCAACGATCAGGGCCATGTGAAGCAACGGGAGCAGGTGGCGGGAGGCCGTCCGAACAGCCGGTGCAGATCACAAGTCCTGGTTATGAGACCACTGATGCCAGGCAGGCTATCTCTGAAGAGTATTGATAATAACTGGGGTCAACCGTCTTGTAAAAACACAGCCAAGGAGGAGGTAATGGCAATACAATTCTGTAGAAAAACTTTGCCAGAAACAATCATGCTCACGGAAAGGCCGTGATCACTCACAGCACACGACACAACCCGGAACGATGAGGAAACAAAGACGATCAAACAAATGAAGCGCGAAAGAATAAAAACTATGAAAAGAAATAAAATAACACAGAGAAGATCAGTTGTAGAGCCATTGACTAGTGAGTCTGTAGGTCGCAGGGTCAATAGAGTGTCGAGGTGAGCACAGACATCCACACTCTGATCATTGTAGGGTCAGTACAGTGTCGAGGTGAGCACAGACATCCGCACTCTGATCATTGTAGGGGCAGCACAGAGTCGCCGTTAGCACAGACACCCACACTCTGATCATTGTAGGGTCAGTACAGTATCGAGGTGAGCACAGACATCCACACTCTGATCATTGTAGAGTCAGTACAGTATCGAGGTGAGCACAGACATCCACACTCTGATCATTGTAGGGTCAGTACAGAGTCGAGGTGAGCACAGACATCCACACTCTGATCATTGTAGGGTCAGTACAGTGTCGAGGTGAGCACAGACATCCACACTCTGATCATTGTAGGGTCAGTACAGTGTCGATATCAGCACAGATATCCACACACTGATCATTGTACGGCCAGTACAGAGTCGATGTGAGCACAGACGTCCACACACTGATCATTGTAGGGTCAGTACAGTGTCGATATCAGCACAGACATCCACACACTGATCATTGTAGGGTCAGTGTAGGAGTGTCGAGGTGAGCACAGACATCCACACTCTGATCATTGTAGGGTCAGTACAGTGTCGATGTGAGCACAGACATCCACAATCTGATCGTTATAGTGTCAGTACATTGTCGAGGTGAACACAGACATCCACACTCTGATCATTGTAGGGTCAGTACAGTGTCGATGTGAGCACAGACATCCACACTCTGATCGTTGTAGGGTCAGTACAGTGTCGATATCAGCACAGATATCCACACAATGATAATTGTCAGGTCAGTACAGTGTCGAGGTGAGCACAGACATCCACACTCTGATCATTGTTGGGTCAGTACAGTGTCGATATCAGCACAGATATCCACACACTGATCATTGTAGGGTCAGTACAGTGTCGAGGTGAGCACAGACATCCACACTCTGATCATTGTTGGGTCAGTACAGTGTCGAGGTGAGCACAGACATCCAGACGCTGATCATTGTAGAGTCAGTACAGTTACGAGGTGAGCACAGACATCCACACACTGATCATTGTAGGGTCAGTACAGTGTCGATGTGAGCACAGACATCCACACTCTGATCATTGTAGGGTCAGTACAGTGTCGAGGTGAGCACAGACATCCACACACTGATCATTGTAGGGTCACTACAGTGTCGATGTGAGCACAGACATCCACACGCTGATCATTGTAGGGTCAGTACAGTGTCGATATCAGCACAGATATCCACACAATGATAATTGTCAGGTCAGTACAGTGTCGATGTGAGCACAGACATCGACACACTGATCATTGTAGGGTCAGTACAGTATCGAGATGAGCACAGACATCCACACTCTGATCATTGTAGGGTCAGTACAGTGTCGATGTGAGCATAGACATCGACACACTGATCATTGTAGGGTCAGTACAGTGTCGATATCAGCACAGATATCCACACAATGATAATTGTCAGGTCAGTACAGTGTCGATGTGAGCACAGACATCCACACTCTGATCATTGTAGGGTCAATACAGAGTCGATGTGAGCACAGACATCGACACTCTGATCATTGTACGGTCAATACAGAGTCGATGTGAGCACAGACATCGACACTCTGATCATTGTAGGGTCAGTACAGTGTCGATGTGAGCACAGACATCCACAATCTGATCGTTATAGTGTCAGTACATTGTCGAGGTGAACACAGACATCCACACTCTGATCATTGTAGGGTCAGTACAGTGTCGATGTGAGCACAGACTTCCACACTCTGATCATTGTAGGGTCAGTACATTGTCGAGGTGAACACAGACATCCACACTCTGATCATTGTAGGGTCAGTACAGTGTCGAGAGGAGCACAGACATCCAGACTCTGATCATTGTAGAGTCAGTACAGTTACGAGGTGAGCACAGACATCCACACTCTGATCATTGTAGGGTCAGTACAGTGTCGAGGTGAGCACAGACATCGACACACTGATCATTGTAGGGTCAGTACAGTGTCGAGGTGAGCACAGACATCCAAACTCTGATCATTGTAGGGTCAGTACAGTGTCGATATCAGCACAGATATCCACACAATGATAATTGTCAGGTCAGTACAGTGTCGATGTGAGCACAGACATCCACACGCTGATCATTGTAGGGTCAGTACAGTTTCGAGAACAGCACAGACATCCACACGCTGATCATTGTAGAGTCAGTACAGTTACGAGGTGAGCACAGACATCCACACGCTGATCATTGTAGGGTCAGTACAGTGTCGAGGTGAGCACAGACATCCACACTCTGATCATTGTAGGGTCAGTACAGTTACGAGGTGAGCACAGACATCCAGACGCTGATCATTGTAGGGTCTGTACAGTGTCGAGGTGAGCACAGACATCCACACTCTGATCATTGTACGGTCAGTACAGAGTCGATGTGAGCACAGACATCGACACTCTGATCATTGTAGGGTCAGTACAGTGTCGATGTGAGCACAGACATCCACAATCTGATTGTTATAGTGTCAGTACATTGTCGAGGTGAACACAGACATCCACACTCTGATCATTGTAGGGTCAGTACAGTGTCGATGTGAGCACAGACATCCACACTCTGATCGTTGTAGGGTCAGTACAGTGTCGATATCAGCACAGATATCCACACAATGATAATTGTCAGGTCAGTACAGTGTCGAGGTGAGCACAGACATCCACACTCTGATCATTGTTGGGTCAGTACAGTGTCGATATCAGCACAGATATCCACACACTGATCATTGTAGGGTCAGTACAGTGTCGAGGTGAGCACAGACATCCACACTCTGATCATTGTTGGGTCAGTACAGTGTCGAGGTGAGCACAGACATCCACACTCTGATCATTGTAGGGTCAGTACATTGTCGAGGTGAGCACAGACATCCAGACGCTGATCATTGTAGAGTCAGTACAGTTACGAGGTGAGCACAGACATCCACACACTGATCATTGTAGGGTCAGTACAGTGTCGATGTGAGCACAGACATCCACACTCTGATCATTGTAGGGTCAGTACAGTGTCGAGGTGAGCACAGACATCCACACACTGATCATTGTAGGGTCACTACAGTGTCGATGTGAGCACAGACATCCACACGCTGATCATTGTAGGGTCAGTACAGTGTCGATATCAGCACAGATATCCACACAATGATAATTGTCAGGTCAGTACAGTGTCGATGTGAGCACAGACATCGACACACTGATCATTGTAGGGTCAGTACAGTATCGAGATGAGCACAGACATCCACACTCTGATCATTGTAGGGTCAGTACAGTGTCGATGTGAGCATAGACATCGACACACTGATCATTGTAGGGTCAGTACAGTGTCGATATCAGCACAGATATCCACACAATGATAATTGTCAGGTCAGTACAGTGTCGATGTGAGCACAGACATCCACACTCTGATCATTGTAGGGTCAATACAGAGTCGATGTGAGCACAGACATCGACACTCTGATCATTGTACGGTCAATACAGAGTCGATGTGAGCACAGACATCGACACTCTGATCATTGTAGGGTCAGTACAGTGTCGATGTGAGCACAGACATCCACAATCTGATCGTTATAGTGTCAGTACATTGTCGAGGTGAACACAGACATCCACACTCTGATCATTGTAGGGTCAGTACAGTGTCGATGTGAGCACAGACTTCCACACTCTGATCATTGTAGGGTCAGTACATTGTCGAGGTGAACACAGACATCCACACTCTGATCATTGTAGGGTCAGTACAGTGTCGAGAGGAGCACAGACATCCAGACTCTGATCATTGTAGAGTCAGTACAGTTACGAGGTGAGCACAGACATCCACACTCTGATCATTGTAGGGTCAGTACAGTGTCGAGGTGAGCACAGACATCCAAACTCTGATCATTGTAGGGTCAGTACAGTGTCGATATCAGCACAGATATCCACACAATGATAATTGTCAGGTCAGTACAGTGTCGATGTGAGCACAGACATCCACACGCTGATCATTGTAGAGTCAGTACAGTTACGAGGTGAGCACAGACATCCACACGCTGATCATTGTAGGGTCAGTACAGTTTCGAGAGGAGCACAGACATCCACACGCTGATCATTGTAGAGTCAGTACAGTTACGAGGTGAGCACAGACATCCACACGCTGATCATTGTAGGGTCAGTACAGTTTCGAGAGGAGCACAGACATCCAGACGCTGATCATTGTAGGGTCTGTACAGTGTCGAGGTGAGCACAGACATCCACACTCTGATCATTGTACGGTCAGTACAGAGTCGATGTGAGCACAGACATCGACACTCTGATCATTGTAGGGTCAGTACAGTGTCGATGTGAGCACAGACATCCACAATCTGATCGTTATAGTGTCAGTACATTGTCGAGGTGAACACAGACATCCACACTCTGATCATTGTAGGGTCAGTACAGTGTCGATGTGAGCACAGACATCCACACTCTGATCGTTGTAGGGTCAGTACAGTGTCGATATCAGCACAGATATCCACACAATGATAATTGTCAGGTCAGTACAGTGTCGAGGTGAGCACAGACATCCACACTCTGATCATTGTTGGGTCAGTACAGTGTCGATATCAGCACAGATATCCACACACTGATCATTGTAGGGTCAGTACAGTGTCGAGGTGAGCACAGACATCCACACTCTGATCATTGTTGGGTCAGTACAGTGTCGAGGTGAGCACAGACATCCACACTCTGATCATTGTAGGGTCAGTACATTGTCGAGGTGAGCACAGACATCCAGACGCTGATCATTGTAGAGTCAGTACAGTTACGAGGTGAGCACAGACATCCACACACTGATCATTGTAGGGTCAGTACAGTGTCGAGGTGAGCACAGACATCCACACACTGATCATTGTAGGGTCACTACAGTGTCGATGTGAGCACAGACATCCACACGCTGATCATTGTAGGGTCAGTACAGTGTCGATATCAGCACAGATATCCACACAATGATAATTGTCAGGTCAGTACAGTGTCGATGTGAGCACAGACATCGACACACTGATCATTGTAGGGTCAGTACAGTATCGAGATGAGCACAGACATCCACACTCTGATCATTGTAGGGTCAGTACAGTGTCGATGTGAGCATAGACATCGACACACTGATCATTGTAGGGTCAGTACAGTGTCGATATCAGCACAGATATCCACACAATGATAATTGTCAGGTCAGTACAGTGTCGATGTGAGCACAGACATCCACACTCTGATCATTGTAGGGTCAATACAGAGTCGATGTGAGCACAGACATCGACACTCTGATCATTGTACGGTCAATACAGAGTCGATGTGAGCACAGACATCGACACTCTGATCATTGTAGGGTCAGTACAGTGTCGATGTGAGCACAGACATCCACAATCTGATCGTTATAGTGTCAGTACATTGTCGAGGTGAACACAGACATCCACACTCTGATCATTGTAGGGTCAGTACAGTGTCGATGTGAGCACAGACTTCCACACTCTGATCATTGTAGGGTCAGTACATTGTCGAGGTGAACACAGACATCCACACTCTGATCATTGTAGGGTCAGTACAGTGTCGAGAGGAGCACAGACATCCAGACTCTGATCATTGTAGAGTCAGTACAGTTACGAGGTGAGCACAGACATCCACACTCTGATCATTGTAGGGTCAGTACAGTGTCGAGGTGAGCACAGACATCGACACACTGATCATTGTAGGGTCAGTACAGTGTCGAGGTGAGCACAGACATCCAAACTCTGATCATTGTAGGGTCAGTACAGTGTCGATATCAGCACAGATATCCACACAATGATAATTGTCAGGTCAGTACAGTGTCGATGTGAGCACAGACATCCACACGCTGATCATTGTAGGGTCAGTACAGTTTCGAGAACAGCACAGACATCCACACGCTGATCATTGTAGAGTCAGTACAGTTACGAGGTGAGCACAGACATCCACACGCTGATCATTGTAGGGTCAGTACAGTTTCGAGAGGAGCACAGACATCCACACGCTGATCATTGTAGAGTCAGTACAGTTACGAGGTGAGCACAGACATCCAGACGCTGATCATTGTAGGGTCTGTACAGTGTCGAGGTGAGCACAGACATCCACACTCTGATCATTGTACGGTCAGTACAGAGTCGATGTGAGCACAGACATCGACACTCTGATCATTGTAGGGTCAGTACAGTGTCGATGTGAGCACAGACATCCACAATCTGATCGTTATAGTGTCAGTACATTGTCGAGGTGAACACAGACATCCACACTCTGATCATTGTAGGGTCAGTACAGTGTCGATGTGAGCACAGACATCCACACTCTGATCGTTGTAGGGTCAGTACAGTGTCGATATCAGCACAGATATCCACACAATGATAATTGTCAGGTCAGTACAGTGTCGAGGTGAGCACAGACATCCACACTCTGATCATTGTTGGGTCAGTACAGTGTCGATATCAGCACAGATATCCACACACTGATCATTGTAGGGTCAGTACAGTGTCGAGGTGAGCACAGACATCCACACTCTGATCATTGTTGGGTCAGTACAGTGTCGAGGTGAGCACAGACATCCACACACTGATCATTGTAGGGTCAGTACAGTGTCGATATCAGCACAGACATCCACACTCTGATCATTGTAGGGTCAGTACAGTGTCGAGGTGAGCACAGACATCCACACACTGATCATTGTAGGGTCACTACAGTGTCGATGTGAGCACAGACATCCACACGCTGATCATTGTAGGGTCAGTACAGTGTCGATATCAGCACAGATATCCACACAATGATAATTGTCAGGTCAGTACAGTGTCGATGTGAGCACAGACATCGACACACTGATCATTGTAGGGTCAGTACAGTATCGAGATGAGCACAGACATCCACACTCTGATCATTGTAGGGTCAGTACAGTGTCGATGTGAGCATAGACATCGACACACTGATCATTGTAGGGTCAGTACAGTGTCGATATCAGCACAGATATCCACACAATGATCATTGTAGGGTCAGTACAGTGTCGATGTGAGCACAGACATCCACACTCTGATCATTGTAGGGTCAATACAGAGTCGATGTGAGCACAGACATCGACACTCTGATCATTGTACGGTCAATACAGAGTCGATGTGAGCACAGACATCGACACTCTGATCATTGTAGGGTCAGTACAGTGTCGATGTGAGCACAGACATCCACAATCTGATCGTTATAGTGTCAGTACATTGTCGAGGTGAACACAGACATCCACACTCTGATCATTGTAGGGTCAGTACAGTGTCGATGTGAGCACAGACTTCCACACTCTGATCATTGTAGGGTCAGTACATTGTCGAGGTGAACACAGACATCCACACTCTGATCATTGTAGGGTCAGTACAGTGTCGAGAGGAGCACAGATATCCACACTCTGATCATTGTAGGGTCAGTACAGTGTCGAGGTGAGCACAGACATCGACACACTGATCATTGTAGGGTCAGTACAGTGTCGAGGTGAGCACAGACATCCAAACTCTGATCATTGTAGGGTCAGTACAGTGTCGATATCAGCACAGATATCCACACAATGATAATTGTCAGGTCAGTACAGTGTCGATGTGAGCACAGACATCCACACGCTGATCATTGTAGGGTCAGTACAGTTTCGAGAGGAGCACAGACATCCACACGCTGATCATTGTAGAGTCAGTACAGTTACGAGGTGAGCACAGACATCCAGACGCTGATCATTGTAGGGTCTGTACAGTGTCGAGGTGAGCACAGACATCCACACTCTGATCATTGTACGGTCAGTACAGAGTCGATGTGAGCACAGACATCGACACTCTGATCATTGTAGGGTCAGTACAGTGTCGATGTGAGCACAGACATCCACAATCTGATCGTTATAGTGTCAGTACATTGTCGAGGTGAACACAGACATCCACACTCTGATCATTGTAGGGTCAGTACAGTGTCGATGTGAGCACAGATATCCACACTCTGATCGTTGTAGGGTCAGTACAGTGTCGATATCAGCACAGATATCCACACAATGATAATTGTCAGGTCAGTAGAGTGTCGAGGTGAGCACAGACATCCACACACTGATCATTGTAGGGTCAGTACAGTGTCGAGGAGTGCACAGACATCCACACGCTGATCATTGTAGGGTCAGTACAGTGTCGAGGTGAGCACAGACATACACACACTGATCTTTGTAGGGTCTGTACAGTGTCGATGTGAGCACAGAGAAACATACTCTGATCATTGTAGGGTCAGTATAGTGTCAATGTGAGCACAGACATCCAAACTCTGATCATTGTAGGGTCAGTACAGAGTCGATGTGAGCCCAGACATCCACACACTGATCATTGTAGGGTCAGTACAGTGTCGATATTAGCACAGATATCCACACACTGATCATTGTAGGGTCAGTATAGTGTCGTGGTGAGCACAGACATCCACAGTCTGATCATTGTAGGGTCAGTACAGTTTCGAGGTGAGCACAGACATCCACACTCTGATCATAGTAAGTTCAGTACAGAGTCAAGATGAGCACAGACATCCAGACTCTTGTCATTGTAGGGTCAGTACAGTGTTGATGTGATCACAGACATCCACACTCTGATCATTGTAGGGTCAGTGCACGATTATCGAGGTGAGCACAGACATCCACACTCTGATCATTGTAGGGTCAGTACATTGTCAATATCAGCTCAGATATCCACACACTGATCATTGTAGGGTCAGTACTGTGTCGATGTGAGCACAGACATCCACACTCTGATCATTGTAGGGTCAGTACAGTGACTAGGTGAGCACAGACATCCACACTCTGATCATTGTAGGGTCAGTACAGTGTCGAGGTGAGCACAGACATCGACACTCTGATCATTGTAGGGTCAGTACATTGTCAATATCAGCTCAGATATCCACACACTGATCATTGTAGGGTCAGTACTGTGTCGATGTGAGCACAGACATCCACACTCTGATCATTGTAGGGTCAGTACAGTGACTAGGTGAGCACAGACATCCACACTCTGATCATTGTAGGGTCAGTACACTGTCGAGGTGAGCAGAGACATCCACACTCTGATCATTTTAGGGTCAGTACAGAGTCGATGTGAGCACAGACATCCACACTCTGATCATTGTAGGGTCAGTACAGAGTCGATATCAGCACAGACATCCACACTCTGATCATTGTAGGGTCAGTACAGTGTCGATATCAGCACAGATATCCACACTCTGATCATTGTAGGGTCAGTACAGTGTCGATATTAGCACAGATATCCACACACTGATCATTGTAGGGTCAGTGTAGGAGTGTCGAGGGGAGCACAGACATCCACACGCTGATTATTGTAGGGTCAGTACAGTGTCGAGTTCAGCACAGACATCCACACGCTGATCATTGTAGGGTCAGTACAGTGTCGAGGTGAGCACAGACATCCACACTCTGATCATTGTAGGGTCAGTACAGATTCGAGGTGAGCACAGACATCCACACACTGATCATTGTAGGGTCAGTACAGTGTCGAGGTGAGCACGGACATCCACACTCTGATCATTGTAGGGTCAGTACAGTGTCGAGGTGAGCACGGACATCCACACTCTGATCATTGTAGGGTCAGTACAGATTCGAGGTGAGCACAGACATCCACACACTGATCATTGTAGGGCCAGTGTACGATTGTCGAGGTGTGCACAGTCATCCACACTCTGATCATTGTAGGGTCAGTACAGTGACGAGGTGAGCACAGACATCCACACACTGATCATTGTAGGGTCAGTACAGTTTCGAGAGGAGCACAGACATCCACACGCTGATCATTGTAGGGTCAGTACAGAGTCGATATCTGCACAGATATCCACACACTGATCATTGTAGGGTCAGTGTACGATTGTCGAGGTGAGCACAGACATCCACACTCTGATCATTGTAGGGTCAGTACAGTGTCGATATCAGTACAGACATCCACACACTGATCATTGTAGGGTCAGTACAGAGTCGATGTGAGCACAGACATCCACACACTGATAATTGTAGGGTCAGTACAGTGTCGACATCTGCACAGATATCCACACACTGATCATTGTAGGGAGAGTACAGTGTCGAGGTGAGCACAGACATCCACACTCTGATCATTGTAGGGTCAGTACAGTGTCGAGGTGAGCACAGACATCCACACTCTGATCATTGTAGGGTCAGTACAGTGTTGATGTGATCACAGACATCCACACTCTGATCGTTGTAGGGTCAGTACAGTGTTGAGGTGAGCACAGACATCCACAAACTGATCATTGTAGGGACAGTGTAGGAGTGTCGAGGTGAGCACAGACATCCACACTCTGATCGTTGTAGGGTCAGTACAGTGACGAGGTGAACACAGACATCCAGACTCTGATCATTGTAGGGTCAGTACAGTGTCGATGTGAGCACAGACATCCACACTCTGATCATTGTAGGGCAGTACAGTGTCGATATCAGCACAGATATCCACACACTGATCATTGTAGGGTCAGTACATTGTCAATATCAGCTCAGATATCCACACACTGATCATTGTAGGGTCAGTACTGTGTCGATGTGAGCACAGACATCCACACGCTGATCATTGTAGGGTCAGTACAGTGTCGAGGTGAGCACAGACATCCACACTCTGATCATTGTAGGGTCAGTACAGTGTCGAGGTGAGCACAGACATCCAGACTCTGATCATTGTAGGGTCAGTACAGAGTCGATGTGAGCACAGACAGCCACACTCTGATCATTGTTGGGTCAGTGTACGATTGTCGAGGTGAGCAGACATCCACACTCTGATCATTGTAGGGTTAGTGTACGATTGTCGAGGTGAGCAGACATCCACACTCTGATCATTGTAGGGTCAGTACATTTACGAGGTGAGCACAGACATCCAGACGCAGATCATTGTAGGGTCAGTACAGTGTCGATATCAGCACAGACATCCAGACGCTGATCATTGTAGGGTCAGTACATTGTCGAGGTGAGCACAGACATCCACACACTGATCATTGTAGGGTTAGTGTACGATTGTCGAGGTGAGCAGACATCCACACTCTGATCATTGTAGGGTTAGTGTACGATTGTCGAGGTGAGCAGACATCCACACTCTGATCATTGTAGGGTCAGTACATTTACGAGGTGAGCACAGACATCCAGACGCAGATCATTGTAGGGTCAGTACAGTGTCGATATCAGCACAGACATCCAGACGCTGATCATTGTAGGGTCAGTACATTGTCGAGGTGAGCACAGACATCCACACACTGATCATTGTAGGGTCAGTAGAGTGTCGAGGTGAGCACAGACATCCACACTCTGATCATTGTAGGGTCAGTACAGTGTCGAGGTGAACACAGACATCCAGACGCAGATCATTGTAGGGTCAGTACAGTGTCGATATCTGCACAGACATCTACACGCTGATCATTGTAGAGTCAGTACAGTTACGAGGTGAGCACAGACATCCACACTCTGATCATTGTAGGGTCAGTACAGTGTCGATATCAGCACAGATATCCACACACTGATCATTGTAGGGTCAGTATAGTGTCGAGGTGAGCACAGACATCCACACTCTGATCATTGTAGGGTCTGTACAGTGTCGATCTGATCACAGACATCCACACTCTGATCATTGTAGGGTCAGTACAGTGTCGAGGTGAGCACAGACATCCACTCTCTGATCATTGTAGGGTCAGTACAGTATCGAGATGAGCACAGACATCCACACTCTGATCATTGTAGGGTCAGTACATTGTCGAGGTGAGCACAGACATCCAGACGCAGATCATTGTAGGGTCAGTACAGTGTCGATATCAGCACAGACATCCACACTCTGATCATTGTAGGGTCAGTATAGTGTCGAGGTGAGCACAGACATCCACACTCTGATCATTGTAGGGTCAGTAGAGTGTCGAGGTGAGCACAGACATCCAGACGCTGATCATTGTAGAATCAGTATATTGTCGAGGTGAGCACAGACATCCACACTCTGATCATAGTAGGGTCAGTACAGAGTCGATGTGAGCACAGACAGCCACACTCTGATCATTGTAGGGTCAGTACAGTTACGAGGTGAGCACAGACATCCACACTCTGATCATTGTAGGGTCAGTACATTGTCGAGGTGAGCACAGACATCCACACGCTGATCATTGTAGAGTCAGTACAGTTACGAGGTGAACACAGACATCCACACTCTGATCATTGTAGGGTCAGTACATTGTCGAGGTGAGCACAGACATCCACACTCTGATCATTGTAGGGTCAGTACAGAGTCGAGGTGAGCACAGACATCCACACGCTGATCATTGTAGGGTCAGTACAGTGTCGAGGTGAGCACAGATATCCACACGCTGATCATTGTAGGGTCAGTACATTGTGGAGGTGAGCACAGACATCCAGACGCAGATCATTGTAGGGTCAGTACATTGTCGATATAAGCACAGACATCCACACTCTGATCATTGTAGGGTCAGTACATTGTCGATATCAGCACAGATATCCACTCACTGATCATTGTAGGGTCAGTACATTGTCGATATCAGCACAGATATCCACACACTGATCAATGTAGGGTCAGTACATTGTCGATATCAGCACAGATATCCACACACTGATCATTGTAGAGTCAGTACAGTGTCGAGGTGAGCACAGACATCCACTCTCTGATCATTGTAGGGTCAGTACAGTTTCGAGAGGCGCACAGACATCCACACGCTGATCATTGTAGGGTCAGTACAGTTACGAGGTGAGCACAGACATCCACACGCTGATCATTGTAGGGTCAGTACAGTGTCGAGGTGAGCAGAGACATCCACACTCTGATCTTTGTAGGGTCTGTACAGTGTCGAGGTGAGCACAGACATCCAGACTCTGATCATTGTAGGGTCAGTACAGTGTCGAGGTGAGCAGAGACATCCACACTCTGATCTTTGTAGGGTCTGTACAGTGTCGAGGTGAGCACATATATCCACACACTGATCATTGTAGGGTCAGTACAGTGTCGAGGTGAGCAGAGACATCCACACTCTGATCTTTGTAGGGTCTGTACAGTGTCGAGGTGAGCACAGACATCCAGACTCTGATCATTGTAGGGTCAGTACAGTGTCGATGTGATCACAGACATCCACACTCTGATCGTTGTAGGGTCAGTACAGTGTCGAGGTGAGCACAGACATCCACAGTCTGATAATTGTAGGGTCAGTACAGTGTCGAGGTGAGCACAGACATCCAGACTCTGATCATTGTAGGGTCAGTACAGTGTCGATGTGATCACAGACATCCACACTCTGATCGTTGTAGGGTCAGTACAGTGTCGAGGTGAGCACAGACATCCACTCTCTGATCATTGTAGGGTCAGTACAGTATCGAGATGAGCACAGACATCCACACTCTGATCATTGTAGGGTCAGTACATTGTCGAGGTGAGCACAGACATCCAGACGCAGATCATTGTAGGGTCAGTACAGTGTCGATATCTGCACAGACATCTACACGCTGATCATTGTAGAGTCAGTACAGTTACGAGGTGAGCACAAACATCCACACTCTGATCATTGTAGGGTCAGTACAGTGTCGATATCAGCACATATATCCACACACTGATCATTGTAGGGTCAGTATAGTGTCGAGGTGAGCACAGACATCCACACTCTGATCATTGTAGGGTCAGTACAGTGTCGATATCAGCACAAATATCCACACACTGATCATTGTAGGGTCTGTACAGTGTCGAGGTGAACACAGATATCCACACTCTGATCATTGTAGGGTCAGTACAGTGTCGAGGTGAGCACAGACATCCACACTCTGATCATTGTAGGGTCAGTACAGTGTCGAGTGAGCACAGACATCCACACTCTGATCATTGTAGGGTCAGTACAGTGTCGAGGTGAGCACAGACATCCAGACTCTGATCATTGTAGAATCAGTATATTGTCGAGGTGAGCACGGACATCCACACTCTGATCATAGTAGGGTCAGTACAGATTCGAGGTGAGCACAGACATCCACACACTGATCATTGTAGGGCCAGTGTACGATTGTCGAGGTGAGCACAGACATCCAGACGCAGATCATTGTAGGGTCAGTACAGTGTCGACATCTGCACAGATATCCACACACTGATCATTGTAGGGTCAGTACAGTTACGAGGTGAGCACAGACATCCACACTCTGATCATTGTACGGTCAGTACATTGTCGAGGTGAGCACAGACATCCACACTCTGATCTTTGTAGGGTCAGTACAGTGTCGAGGTGAGCACAGACATCCACACTCTGATCATTGTAGGGTCAGTACAGTGTCGATGTGAGCACAGACATCCACACTCTGATCATTGTAGGGTCAGTACAGTGTTGATGTGATCACAGACATCCACACTCTGATCGTTGTAGGGTCAGTACAGTGTTGAGGTGAGCACAGACATCCACACTCTGATCGTTGTAGGGTCAGTACAGTGACGAGGTGAGCACAGACATCCACACTCTGATCATTGTAGAATCAGTATATTGTCGAGGTGAGCACGGACATCCACACTCTGATCATTGTAGGGTCAGTACAGTGTCGAGGTGAGCACAGACATCCACACTCTGATCATTGTAGGGTCAGTACAGTGGCGAGAGGAGCACAGACATCCACACACTGATCATTGTAGGGTCAGTACAGTGTCGACATCTGCACAGATATCCACACACTGATCATTGTAGGGTCAGTACAGAGTCGATGTGAGCACAGACATCCACACACTGATCATTGTAGGGTCAGTACAGTGTCGACATCTGCACAGATATCCACACACTGATCATTGTAGGGTCAGTACAGTTACGAGGTGAGCACAGACATCCACACTCTGATCATTGTACGGTCAGTACATTGTCGAGGTGAGCACAGACATCCACACTCTGATCTTTGTAGGGTCAGTACAGTGTCGAGGTGAGCACAGACATCCACACTCTGATCATTGTAGGGTCAGTACAGTGTCGATGTGAGCACAGACATCCACACTCTGATCATTGTAGGGTCAGTACAGTGTTGATGTGATCACAGACATCCACACTCTGATCGTTGTAGGGTCAGTACAGTGTTGAGGTGAGCACAGACATCCACACTCTGATCGTTGTAGGGTCAGTACAGTGACGAGGTGAACATAGACATCCAGACGCAGATCATTGTAGGGTCAGTACAGTGTCGATGTGAGCACAGACATCCACACACTGATCATTGTAGGGTCAGTACAGTGTCGATGTCAGCACAGATATCCAGACACTGATCATTGTAGGGTCAGTATACTGTCGAGGTGAGCAGAGACATCCACACTCTGATCGTTGTAGTGTCAGTACAGTGTCGATATCAGCACAGATATCCACACACTGATCATTGTAGGGTCAGTACATTGTCAATATCAGCTCAGATATCCACACACTGATCATTGTAGGGTCAGTACTGTGTCGATGTGAGCACAGACATCCTCACTCTGATCATTGTAGGGTCAGTACAGAGTCGATGTGAGCACAGACATCCACACTCTGATCATTGTAGGGTCAGTAGAGTTACGAGGTGAGCACAGACATCCACACTCTGATCGTTGTAGGGTCAGTACAGTGTCGATATCAGCACAGACATCCACACTCTGATCGTTGTAGGGTCAGTACAGTGTCGAGGTGAGCACAGACATCCTCACTCTGATCATTGTAGGGTCAGTACAGTGTCGATGTCAGCACAGATATCCACACACTGATCATTGTAGGGTCAGTGTAGGAGTGTCGAGGTGAGCACAGACATCCACACTCTGATCATTGTAGGGTCAGTACAGTGACTAGGTGAGCACAGACATCCACACTCTGATCATTGTAGGGTCAGTACAGTGTCGATGTCAGCACAGATATCCACACACTGATCATTGTAGGGTCAGTGTAGGAGTGTCGAGGTGAGCACAGACATCCACACACTGATCATTGTAGGGTCAGTACAGTTTCGAGAGGAGCACATACATCCACACGCTGATCATTGTAGAGTCAGTACAGTTACGAGGTGAGCACAGACATCCACACTCTGATCATTGTAGGGTCAGTACATTGTCGAGGTGAGCACAGACATCCAGACGCTGATCATTGTAGGGTCAGTACAGTGTCGATATCTGCACAGATATCGACACACTGATCATTGTAGGGTCAGTACAGTTACGAGGTGAGCACAGACATCCACACTCTGATCATTGTAGGGTCAGTACATTGTCGAGGTGAGCACAGACATCCACACTCTGATCATTGTAGGGTCAGTACAGTGTCGAGGTGAGCACAGACATCCACACTCTGATCATTGTAGGGTCAGTACATTGTCGAGGCGAGCACAGACATCCACACTCTGATCATTGTAGGGTCAGTACATTGTCGAGGTGAGCACAGACATCCAGACGCAGATCATTGTAGGGTCAGTACATTGTCGATATCAGCACAGATATCCACACACTGATCATTGTAGGGTCAGTACATTGTCGATATAAGCACAGACATCCGCACACTGATCATTGTAGGCTCAGTACAGTGACGAGGTGAGCACAGACATCCACACACTGATCATTGTAGGGTCAGTACAGTTTCGAGAGGCGCACAGACATCCACACGCTGATCATTGTAGAGTCAGTACAGTTACGAGGTGAGCACAGACATCCACACTCTGATCATTGTAGGGTCAGTACAGTGTCGAGGTGAGCACAGACATCCACACTCTGATCATTGTAGGGTCAGTACAGTGTCGAGAGGAGCACAGACATCCACACTCTGATCATTGTAGGGTCAGTACAGTTTCGAGAGGCGCACAGACATCCACACTCTGATCGTTGTAGGGTCAGTACAGTTACGAGGTGAGCACAGACATCCACACTCTGATCATTGTAGGGTCAGTACAGTGTCGAGGTGAGCACAGACATCCACACTCTGATCATTGTAGGGTCAGTACAGTGTCGAGAGGAGCACAGACATCCACACTCTGATCATTGTAGGGTCAGTACATTGTCGAGGTGAGCACAGACATCCAGACGCAGATCATTGTAGGGTCAGTACAGTGTCGATATCTGCACAGATATCCACACACTGATCATTGTAGGGTCAGTGTACGATTGTCGAGGTGAGCACAGACATCCACACTCTGATCATTGTCAGGTCAGTACAGTGTCGAGAGGAGCACAGACATCCACACTCTGATCATTGTAGGGTCAGTACATTGTCGAGGTGAGCACAGACATCCAGACGCAGATCATTGTAGGGTCAGTACAGTGTCGATATCTGCCCAGACATCCACACTCTGATCGTTGTAGGGTCAGTACGGTTTCGAGAGGAGCACAGACCTCCGCACGCTGATCATTGTAGGGTCAGTACAGTGTCGATGTGAGCACAGACATCCAGACGCAGATCATTGTAGGATCAGTACAGTGTCGATATCTGCACAGATATCCACACACTGATCATTGTAGGGTCAGTGTACGATTGTCGAGGTGAGCAGACATCCACACTCTGATCATTGTAGAGTCAGTACAGTTACGAGGTGAGCACAGACATCCACACTCTGATCATTGTAGGGTCAGTACATTGTCGAGGTGAGCACAGACATCCAGACGCAGATCATAGTAGGGTCAGTACAGTGTCGATATCAGCACAGATATCCACACACTGATCATTGTAGAGTCAGTACAGTTACGAGGTGAGCACAGACATCCACACTCTGATCGTTGTAGGGTCAGTACAGTGTCGAGGTGAGCACAGACATCCACACTCTGATCATTGTAGGGTCAGTACAGTTACGAGGTGAGCACAAACATCCACACTCTGATCATTGTAGGGTCAGTACAGTGTCGATATCAGCACAGATATCCACACACTGATCATTGTAGGGTCAGTATAGTGTCGAGGTGAGCACAGACATCCACACTCTGATCATAGTAGGGTCAGTACAGAGTCGATGTGAGCACAGACAGCCACACTCTGATCATTGTTGGGTCAGTGTAGGAGTGTCGAGGTGAGCACAGACATCCACACACTGATCATTGTAGGGTCAGTACATTGTCGAGGTGAGCACAGACATCCACACTCTGATCATTGTAGGGTCAGTACAGTGTCAAGGTGAGCACAGACATCCACACGCTGATCATTGTAGAGTCAGTACAGTTACGAGGTGAACACAGACATCCACACTCTGATCATTGTAGCGTCAGTACATTGTCGAGGTGAGCACAGACATCCAGACGCAGATCATTGTAGGGTCAGTACATTGTCGATATCAGCACAGATATCCACACACTGATCATTGTAGGGTCAGTACATTGTCGATATAAGCACAGACATCCGCACACTGATCATTGTAGGCTCAGTACAGTGACGAGGTGAGCACAGACATCCACACGCTGATCATTGTAGAGTCAGTACAGTTACGAGAGGCGCACAGACATCCACACGCTGATCATTGTAGAGTCAGTACAGTTACGAGGTGAGCACAGACATCCACACTCTGATCATTGTAGGGTCAGTACAGTTTCGAGGTGAGCACAGACATCCACACTCTGATCATTGTAGAGTCAGTACAGTGTCGAGGTGAGCACAGACATCCACACTCTGATCATTGTAGGGTCAGTACATTGTCGAGGTGAGCACAGACATCCAGACGCAGATCATTGTAGGGTCAGTACATTGTCGATATCAGCACAGATATCCACACACTGATCATTGTAGGGTCAGTGTATGATTGTCGAGGTGAGCACAGACATCCAGACGCAGATCATTGTAGGGTCAGTACAGTGTCGATATCTGCACAGATATCCACACACTGATCATTGTAGGGTCAGTGTACGATTGTCGAGGTGAGCAGACATCCACACTCTGATCATTGTAGAGTCAGTACATTTACGAGGTGAGCACAGACATCCACACTCTGATCATAGTAGGGTCAGTACAGTGTCGATGTGAGCACAGACATCCACACTCTGATCATTGTAGGGTCAGTACAGTGTCGAGGTGAGCACAGACATCCAGACGCAGATCATTGTAGGATCAGTACAGTGTCGATATCTGCACAGATATCCACACACTGATCATTGTAGGGTCAGTGTACGATTGTCGAGGTGAGCAGACATCCACACTCTGATCATTGTAGAGTCAGTACATTTACGAGGTGAGCACAGACATCCACACTCTGATCATAGTAGGGTCAGTATAGTGTCGAGGTGAACACAGACATCCACACTCTGATCATTGTAGGGTCTGTAGAGTGTCGAGGTGAGCACAGACATCCACACTCTGATCATTGTAGGGTCAGTACAGTGTCGATATCTGCACAGACATCTACACGCTGATCATTGTAGAGTCAGTACAGTTACGAGGTGAGCACAGACATCCACACTCTGATCATTGTAGGGTCAGTACAGTGTCGATATCAGCACAGATATCCACACACTGATCATTGTAGGGTCAGTACAGTGTCAAGGTGAGCACAGACATCCACACTCTGATCATTGTAGGGTCAGTACATTGTCGAGGTGAGCACAGACATCCACACTCTGATCATTGTAGGGTCAGTGTACGATTGTCGAGGTGAGCACAGACATCCACACTCTGATCATTGTAGGGTCAGTGTACGATTGTCGAGGTGAGCACAGACATCCACACTCTGATCATTGTAGGGTCAGTACAGTGTCAAGGTGAGGACAGACATCCACACTCTGATCATTGTAGGGTCAGTACATTGTCGAGGTGAGCACAGACATCCAGACGCAGATCATTGTAGGGTCAGTACAGTGTCGATATCTGCACAGATATCCACACACTGATCATTGTAGGGTCAGTGTACGATTGTCGAGGTGAGCACAGACATCCACACTCTGATCATTGTAGGGTCAGTACAGTGGCGAGAGGAGCACAGACATCCACACACTGATCATTGTAGGGTCAGTACAGTGTCGACATCTGCACAGATATCCACACACTGATCATTGTAGGGTCAGTACAGAGTCGATGTGAGCACAGACATCCACACACTGATCATTGTAGGGTCAGTACAGTGTCGACATCTGCACAGATATCCACACACTGATCATTGTAGGGTCAGTACAGTTACGAGGTGAGCACAGACATCCACACTCTGATCATTGTAGGGTCAGTACATTGTCGAGGTGAGCACAGACATCCACACTCTGATCTTTGTAGGGTCAGTACAGTGTCGAGGTGAGCACAGACATCCACACTCTGATCTTTGTAGGGTCTGTACAGTGTCGAGGTGAGCACAGACATCCACAGTCTGATAATTGTCAGGTCAGTACAGTGTCGAGGTGAGCACAGACATCCACACTCTGATCTTTGTAGGGTCTGTACAGTGTCGAGGTGAGCACAGACATCCACAGTCTGATAATTGTCAGGTCAGTACAGTGTCGAGGTGAGCACAGACATCCACACTCTGATCATTGTAGGGTCAGTACAGTGTCGAGGTGAGCACAGACATCCACACTCTGATCATTGTAGGGTCAGTACAGAGTCGATGTGAGCACAGACATCCACACTCCGATCATTGTAGGGTCAGTGTAGGAGTGTCGAGGTGAGCACAGACATCCACACTCTGATCATTGTAGGGTCAGTACAGTGACTAGGTGAGCACAGACATCCACACTCTGATCATTGTAGGGTCAGTACAGTGTCAAGGTGAGCACAGACATCCACACTCTGATCGTTGTAGGGTCAGTACAGTGTCGAGGTGAGCACAGACATCCACACTCTGATCATTGTAGGGTCAGTACAGTGTCGATGTGAGCACAGACAGCCACACTCTGATCATTGTTGGGTCAGTGTAGGAGTGTCGAGGTGAGCACAGACATCCACACACTGATCATTGTAGGGTCAGTACAGTTTCGAGAGGAGCACATACATCCACACGCTGATCATTGTAGAGTCAGTACAGTTACGAGGTGAGCACAGACATCCACACTCTGATCATTGTAGGGTCAGTACATTGTCGAGGTGAGCACAGACATCCAGACGCTGATCATTGTAGGGTCAGTACAGTGTCGATATCTGCACAGATATCCACACACTGATCATTGTAGGGTCAGTACAGTTACGAGGTGAGCACAGACATCCACACTCTGATCATTGTAGGGTCAGTACATTGTCGAGGTGAGCACAGACATCCACACTCTGATCATTGTAGGGTCAGTACAGTGTCAAGGTGAGCACAGACATCCACACGCTGATCATTGTAGAGTCAGTAAGGTGTCGATATCAGCACAGATATCCACACACTGATCATTGTAGGGTCAGTACATTGTCGATATAAGCACAGACATCCGCACACTGATCATTGTAGGCTCAGTACAGTGACGAGGTGAGCACAGACATCCACACACTGATCATTGTAGGGTCAGTACAGTTTCGAGAGGCGCACAGACATCCACACGCTGATCATTGTAGAGTCAGTACAGTTACGAGGTGAGCACAGACATCCACACTCTGATCATTGTAGGGTCAGTACAGTGTCGAGGTGAGCACAGACATCCACACTCTGATCATTGTAGGGTCAGTACAGTGTCGATATCTGCACAGATATCCACACACTGATCATTGTAGGGTCAGTGTACGATTGTCGAGGTGAGCACAGACATCCAGACGCAGATCATTGTAGGGTCAGTACAGTGTCGATATCTGCACAGATATCCACACACTGATCATTGTAGGGTCAGTAGAGTGTAGAGGTGAGCACAGACATCCACACTCTGATCATTGTAGGGTCAGTACAGTGTCGATATCTGCACAGATATCCACACACTGATCATTGTAGGGTCAGTAGAGTGTAGAGGTGAGCACAGACATCCACACTCTGATCGTTGTAGGGTCAGTACGGTTTCGAGAGGAGCACAGACCTCCGCACGCTGATCATTGTAGGGTCAGTAGAGTGTCGAGGTGAGCACTGACATCCACACTCTGATCATTGTAGGGTCAGTACAGTGTCGAGGTGAGCACAGTCATCCACACTCTGATCATTGTAGGGTCAGTACAGTGGCGAGAGGAGCACAGACATCCACACACTGATCATTGTAGGGTCAGTACAGTGTCGATATCAGCACAGATATCCACACACTGATCATTGTAGGGTCAGTACATTGTCGATATAAGCACAGACATCCGCACACTGATCATTGTAGGCTCAGTACAGTGACGAGGTGAGCACAGACATCCACACGCTGATCATTGTAGAGTCAGTACAGTTACGAGGTGAGCACAGACATCCACACTCTGATCATTGTAGGGTCAGTACAGTTTCGAGAGGCGCACAGACATCCACACGCTGATCATTGTAGAGTCAGTACAGTGTCGAGGTGAGCACAGACATCCACACTCTGATCATTGTAGGGTCAGTACATTGTCGAGGTGAGCACAGACATCCAGACGCAGATCATTGTAGGGTCAGTACATTGTCGATATCAGCACAGATATCCACACACTGATCATTGTAGGGTCAGTGTATGATTGTCGAGGTGAGCACAGACATCCAGACGCAGATCATTGTAGGGTCAGTACAGTGTCGATATCTGCACAGATATCCACACACTGATCATTGTAGGGTCAGTGTACGATTGTCGAGGTGAGCAGACATCCACACTCTGATCATTGTAGAGTCAGTACATTTACGAGGTGAGCACAGACATCCACACTCTGATCATTGTAGGGTCAGTACATTGTCGAGGTGAGCACAGACATCCAGACGCAGATCATTGTAGGATCAGTACAGTGTCGATATCTGCACAGATATCCACACACTGATCATTGTAGGGTCAGTGTACGATTGTCGAGGTGAGCAGACATCCACACTCTGATCATTGTAGAGTCAGTACATTTACGAGGTGAGCACAGACATCCACACTGATCATAGTAGGGTCAGTATAGTGTCGAGGTGAACACAGACATCCACACTCTGATCATTGTAGAGTCAGTACATTTACGAGGTGAGCACAGACATCCACACTCTGATCATAGTAGGGTCAGTACAGTGTCGATGTGAGCACAGACAGCCACACTCTGATCATTGTTGGGTCAGTGTAGGAGTGTCGAGGTGAGCACAGACATCCACACACTGATCATTGTAGGGTCAGTACAGTTTCGAGAGGAGCACATACATCCACACGCTGATCATTGTAGAGTCAGTACAGTTACGAGGTGAGCACAGACATCCACACTCTGATCATTTTAGGGTCAGTACATTGTCGAGGTGAGCACAGACATCCAGACGCTGATCATTGTAGGGTCAGTACAGTGTCAAGGTGAGCACAGACATCCACACGCTGATCATTGTATAGTCAGTACAGTGTCGATATCAGCACAGATATCCACACACTGATCATTGTAGGGTCAGTACATTGTCGATATAAGCACAGACATCCGCACACTGATCATTGTAGGGTCAGTACAGTTTCGAGAGGCGCACAGACATCCACACGCTGATCATTGTAGAGTCAGTACAGTTACGAGGTGAGCACAGACATCCACACTCTGATCATTGTAGGGTCAGTACAGTGTCGAGGTGAGCACAGACATCCACACTCTGATCATTGTAGGGTCAGTACAGTTACGAGGTGAGCACAGACATCCACACTCTGATCATTGTAGGGTCAGTACAGTGTCGAGGTGAGCACAGACATCCACACTCTGATCATTGTAGGGTCAGTACAGTGTCGATATCTGCACAGATATCCACACACTGATCATTGTAGGTTCAGTGTACGATTGTCGAGGTGAGCACAGACATCCAGACGCAGATCATTGTAGGGTCAGTACAGTGTCGATATCTGCACAGATATCCACACACTGATCATTGTAGGGTCAGTAGAGTGTAGAGGTGAGCACAGACATCCACACTCTGATCATTGTAGGGTCAGTACAGTGTCGATATCTGCACAGATATCCACACACTGATCATTGTAGGGTCAGTAGAGTGTCGAGGTGAGCACTGACATCCACACTCTGATCATTGTAGAGTCAGTACAGAGTCGATATCAGCACAGATATCCACACACTGATCATTGTAGGGTCAGTACAGTGTCGATATCAGCACAGATATCCACACACTGATCATTGTAGGGTCAGTACATTGTCGATATCAGCACAGATATCCACACACTGATCATTGTAGGGTCAGTACATTGTCGATATAAGCACAGACATCCGCACACTGATCATTGTAGGCTCAGTACAGTGACGAGGTGAGCACAGACATCCACACGCTGATCATTGTAGAGTCAGTACAGTTACGAGAGGCGCACAGACATCCACACGCTGATCATTGTAGAGTCAGTACAGTTACGAGGTGAGCACAGACATCCACACTCTGATCATTGTAGGGTCAGTACAGTTTCGAGAGGCGCACAGACATCCACACGCTGATCATTGTAGAGTCAGTACAGTGTCGAGGTGAGCACAGACATCCACACTCTGATCATTGTAGGGTCAGTACATTGTCGAGGTGAGCACAGACATCCAGACGCAGATCATTGTAGGGTCAGTACAGTGTCGATATCTGCACAGATATCCACACACTGATCATTGTAGGGTCAGTGTACGATTGTCGAGGTGAGCAGACATCCACACTCTGATCATTGTAGAGTCAGTACATTTACGAGGTGAGCACAGACATCCACACTCTGATCATTGTAGGGTCAGTACATTGTCGAGGTGAGCACAGACATCCAGACGCAGATCATTGTAGGATCAGTACAGTGTCGATATCTGCACAGACATCCACACTCTGATCATTGTAGAGTCAGTACATTTACGAGGTGAGCACAGACATCCACACTGATCATAGTAGGGTCAGTATAGTGTCGAGGTGAACACAGACATCCACACTCTGATCATTGTAGAGTCAGTACATTTACGAGGTGAGCACAGACATCCACACTCTGATCATTGTAGGGTCTGTAGAGTGTCGAGGTGAGCACAGACATCCACACTCTGATCATTGTAGGGTCAGTACAGTGTCGAAATCTGCACAGACATCTACACGCTGATCATTGTAGAGTCAGTACAGTTACGAGGTGAGCACAGACATCCACACTCTGATCATTGTAGGGTCAGTACAGTGTCGATATCAGCACAGATATCCACACACTTATCATTGTAGGGTCAGTATAGTGTCGAGGTGAGCACAGACATCCACACTCTGATCATTGTAGGGTCAGTACATTGTCGATATAAGCACAGACATCCGCACACTGATCATTGTAGGGTCAGTACAGTTTCGAGAGGCGCACAGACATCCACACGCTGATCATTGTAGAGTCAGTACAGTTACGAGGTGAGCACAGACATCCACACTCTGATCATTGTAGGGTCAGTACAGTGTCGAGGTGAGCACAGACATCCACACTCTGATCATTGTAGGGTCAGTACAGTGTCAATATCTGCACAGATATCCACACACTGATCATTGTAGGGTCAGTGTACGATTGTCGAGGTGAGCACAGACATCCAGACGCAGATCATTGTAGGGTCAGTACAGTGTCGATATCTGCACAGATATCCACACACTGATCATTGTAGGGTCAGTAGAGTGTAGAGGTGAGCACAGACATCCACACTCTGATCATTGTAGGGTCAGTACAGTGTCGATATCTGCACAGATATCCACACACTGATCATTGTAGGGTCAGTAGAGTGTAGAGGTGAGCACAGACATCCACACTCTGATCGTTGTAGGGTCAGTACGGTTTCGAGAGGAGCACAGACCTCCGCACGCTGATCATTGTAGGGTCAGTAGAGTGTCGAGGTGAGCACTGACATCCACACTCTGATCATTGTAGGGTCAGTACAGTGTCGAGGTGAGCACAGTCATCCACACTCTGATCATTGTAGGGTCAGTACAGTGGCGAGAGGAGCACAGACATCCACACACTGATCATTGTAGGGTCAGTACAGTGTCGATATCAGCACAGATATCCACACACTGATCATTGTAGGGTCAGTACATTGTCGATATAAGCACAGACATCCGCACACTGATCATTGTAGGCTCAGTACAGTGACGAGGTGAGCACAGACATCCACACGCTGATCATTGTAGAGTCAGTACAGTTACGAGGTGAGCACAGACATCCACACTCTGATCATTGTAGGGTCAGTACAGTTTCGAGAGGCGCACAGACATCCACACTCTGATCATTGTAGGGTCAGTACATTGTCGAGGTGAGCACAGACATCCAGACGCAGATCATTGTAGGGTCAGTACATTGTCGATATCAGCACAGATATCCACACACTGATCATTGTAGGGTCAGTGTATGATTGTCGAGGTGAGCACAGACATCCAGACGCAGATCATTGTAGGGTCAGTACAGTGTCGATATCTGCACAGATATCCACACACTGATCATTGTAGGGTCAGTGTACGATTGTCGAGGTGAGCAGACATCCACACTCTGATCATTGTAGAGTCAGTACATTTACGAGGTGAGCACAGACATCCACACTCTGATCATTGTAGGGTCAGTACATTGTCGAGGTGAGCACAGACATCCAGACGCAGATCATTGTAGGATCAGTACAGTGTCGATATCTGCACAGATATCCACACACTGATCATTGTAGGGTCAGTGTACGATTGTCGAGGTGAGCAGACATCCACACTCTGATCATTGTAGAGTCAGTACATTTACGAGGTGAGCACAGACATCCACACTGATCATAGTAGGGTCAGTATAGTGTCGAGGTGAACACAGACATCCACACTCTGATCATTGTAGAGTCAGTACATTTACGAGGTGAGCACAGACATCCACACTCTGATCATAGTAGGGTCAGTACAGTGTCGATGTGAGCACAGACAGCCACACTCTGATCATTGTTGGGTCAGTGTAGGAGTGTCGAGGTGAGCACAGACATCCACACACTGATCATTGTAGGGTCAGTACAGTGTCGAGAGGAGCACAGACATCCACACTCTGATCATTTTAGGGTCAGTACATTGTCGAGGTGAGCACAGACATCCAGACGCTGATCATTGTAGGGTCAGTGCAGTGTCAAGGTGAGCACAGACATCCACACGCTGATCATTGTAGAGTCAGTACAGTGTCGATATCAGCACAGATATCCACACACTGATCATTGTAGGGTCAGTACATTGTCGATATAAGCACAGACATCCGCACACTGATCATTGTAGGGTCAGTACAGTTTCGAGAGGCGCACAGACATCCACACGCTGATCATTGTAGAGTCAGTACAGTTACGAGGTGAGCACAGACATCCACACTCTGATCATTGTAGGGTCAGTACAGTGTCGAGGTGAGCACAGACATCCACACTCTGATCATTGTAGGGTCAGTACAGTTACGAGGTGAGCACAGACATCCACACTCTGATCATTGTAGGGTCAGTACAGTGTCGAGGTGAGCACAGACATCCACACTCTGATCATTGTAGGGTCAGTACAGTGTCGATATCTGCACAGATATCCACACACTGATCATTGTAGGGTCAGTGTACGATTGTCGAGGTGAGCACAGACATCCAGACGCAGATCATTGTAGGGTCAGTACAGTGTCGATATCTGCACAGATATCCACACACTGATCATTGTAGGGTCAGTAGAGTGTAGAGGTGAGCACAGACATCCACACTCTGATCATTGTAGGGTCAGTACAGTGTCGATATCTGCACAGACATCCACACACTGATCATTGTAGGGTCAGTACATTGTCGATATCAGCACAGATATCCACACACTGATCATTGTAGGGTCAGTACATTGTCGATATAAGCACAGACATCCGCACACTGATCATTGTAGGCTCAGTACAGTGACGAGGTGAGCACAGACATCCACACGCTGATCATTGTAGAGTCAGTACAGTTACGAGGTGAGCACAGACATCCACACTCTGATCATTGTAGGGTCAGTACATTGTCGAGGTGAGCACAGACATCCAGACGCAGATCATTGTAGGGTCAGTACAGTGTCGATATCTGCACAGATATCCACACACTGATCATTGTAGGGTCAGTGTACGATTGTCGAGGTGAGCAGACATCCACACTCTGATCATTGTAGAGTCAGTACATTTACGAGGTGAGCACAGACATCCACACTCTGATCATTGTAGGGTCAGTACATTGTCGAGGTGAGCACAGACATCCACACTCTGATCATTGTAGGGTCAGTACATTGTCGAGGTGAGCACAGACATCCAGACGCAGATCATTGTAGGGTCAGTACAGTGTCGATATCTGCACAGATATCCACACACTGATCATTGTAGGGTCAGTGTACGATTGTCGAGGTGAGCAGACATCCACACTCTGATCATTGTAGAGTCAGTACATTTACGAGGTGAGCACAGACATCCACACTCTGATCATTGTAGGGTCAGTACATTGTCGAGGTGAGCACAGACATCCAGACGCAGATCATTGTAGGATCAGTACAGTGTCGATATCTGCACAGATATCCACACACTGATCATTGTAGGGTCAGTGTACGATTGTCGAGGTGAGCAGACATCCACACTCTGATCATTGTAGAGTCAGTACATTTACGAGGTGAGCACAGACATCCACACTGATCATAGTAGGGTCAGTATAGTGTCGAGGTGAACACAGACATCCACACTCTGATCATTGTAGGGTCTGTAGAGTGTCGAGGTGAGCACAGATATCCACACTCTGATCTTTGTAGGGTCTGTACAGTGTCGATATCAGCACAGATATCCACACACTTATCATTGTAGGGTCAGTATAGTGTCGAGGTGAGCACAGACATCCACACTCTGATCATTGTAGGGTCAGTGTAGGAGTGTCGAGGTGAGCACAGACATCCACACTCTGATCTTTGTAGGGTCTGTACAGTGTCGATGTGATCACAGATATCCACACTCTGATCGTTGTAGGGTCAGTACAGTGTCGATGTGATCACAGACATCCACACTCTGATCGTTGTAGGGTCAGTACAGTGTCGAGGTGAGCACAGACATCCACTCTCTGATCATTGTAGGGTCAGTACAGTATCGAGATGAGCACAGACATCCACACTCTGATCATTGTAGGGTCAGTACATTGTCGAGGTGAGCACAGACATCCAGACGCAGATCATTGTAGGGTCAGTACAGTGTCGATATCTGCACAGACATCCAGACGCTGATCATTGTAGAATCAGTACAGTTACGAGGTGAGCACAAACATCCACACTCTGATCATTGTAGGGTCAGTACAGTGTCGATGTGAGCAGAGACATCCACAGTCTGATCATTGTAGGGTCAGTACAGTGTCGATATCAGCACAGATATCCACACACTGATCATTGTACGGTCAGTACAGTTACGAGGTGAGCACAGACATCCACTCTCTGATCATTGTAGGGTCAGTACAGTATCGAGATGAGCACAGACATCCACTCTCTGATCATTGTAGGGTCAGTACAGTATCGAGAGGAGCACAGACATCCACTCTCTGATCATTGTAGGGTCAGTACAGTATCGAGAGGAGCACAGACATCCACACTCTGATCATTGTAGGGTCAGTACAGTATCGAGATGAGCACAGATATCCACACACTGATCATTGTAGGGACAGTGTAGGAGTGTCGAGGTGATCACAGACACCCACACTCTGATCGTTGTAGGGTCAGTACAGTGACGAGGTGAACACAGACATCCAGACGCAGATCATTGTAGGATCAGTACAGTTTCGAGAGGAGCACAGACCTCCACACTCTGATCATAGTAGGGTCAGTACAGAGTCGATGTGAGCACAAACATCCTCACTCTGATCATTGTAGGGTCAGTACAGTGTCGATATCAGCACAGATATCCACACACTGATCATTGTAGGGTCAGTACAGTGTCGAGGTCACAGACATCCACACTCTGATCATTGTAGGGTCAGTACAGTGACGAGGTGAACACAGACATCCAGACGCAGATCATTGTAGGGTCAGTACAGTGTCGATGTGAGCACAGACATCCACACTCTGATCATTGTAGAGCAGTACAGTGTCGATGTCAGCACAGATATCCACACACTGATCATTGTAGGGTCAGTATATTGTCGAGGTGATCACAGACATCCACACTCTGATCGTTGTAGGGTCAGTACAGAGTCGAGGTGAGCACAGACATCCACACTCTGATCATTGTAGGGTCAGTACAGTGTCGAGGTGAGCACAGACATCCACATACTGATAATTGTAGGGTCAGAACAGTTTCGAGAGGAGCACAGACCTCCACACTGTGATCATAGTAGGGTCAGTACAGAGTCGATGTGAGCACAGACATCCTCACTCTGATCATTGTAGGGTCAGTACAGTGTCGATATCAGCACAGATATCCACTCACTGATCATTGTAGGGTCAGTGTAGGAGTGTCGAGGTGAGCACAGACATCCACACTCTGATCATTGTAGGGTCAGTACAGTGTCGAGGTGAGCACAGACATCCACACTCTGATTATTGTAGGGTCAGTACAGTGTCGAGGAGTGCACAGACATCCACACTCTGATCATTGTAGGATCAGTAGAGTGTCGAGGTGAGCACAGACATACACACTCTGATCATTGTAGGGTCAGTACAGTGTCGAGGTGAGCACAGACATCCGCACTCTGATCATTGTAGGGTCAGTACAGTGTCGAGGAGTGCACAGACATCCACACTCTGATCATTGTAGGGTCAGTACTGTGTCGAGGTGAGGACAGATATCCACACTCTGATCATTGTAGGGTCAGTACAGTGTCGAGGTGAGCACAGATATCCACACTCTGATCATTGTAGGGAGAGTACAGTGTCGATATCAGCACAGATATCCACACACTGATCATTGTAGGGTCAGTACAGTGTCGAGGTGAGCACAGACATCCACACTCTGATCATTGTAGGGTCAGTACAGTGTCGATATCTGCACAGATATCCACACACTGATCATTGTAGGGTCAGTATAGTATCGAGGTGAGCACAGACATCCACACTCTGATCATTGTAGGGTTACTACAGTGTCGTGGTGAGCACAGACATCCAGACTCTGATCATTGTAGGGTCAGTACAGGGACAATGTGAGCACAGACATCCACACGCTGATCATTGTAGGGTCAGTATAGTGTCGAGGTGAGCACAGACATCCACACTCTGATCATTGTACGGTCAGTACAGAGTCGAGGTGAACACAGACATCCACACTCTGATCATTGTACGGTGAGTACAGTGTCGAGGTGAGCAGAGACATCCACACTCTTGTCATCGTAGGGTCAGTACAGTGCTGATGTGATAACAGATATCCACACTCTGATCATTGTAGGGCAGTACAGTGTCGATGTCAGCAGAGATATCCACACACTGATCATTGTAGGGTCAGTACAGAGTCGATGTGATCACAGACATCCAGACTCTGATCATTGTAGGGTCAGTACAGTGTCGATGTGATCACAGACATCCACACTCTGATCGTTGTAGGGTCAGTACAGTGTCGAGGTGAGCACAGACATCCACTCTCTGATCATTGTAGGTTCAGTACAGTATCGAGATGAGCACATATATCCACAGACTGATCATTGTAGGGACAGTGTAGGAGTGTCGAGGTGATCACAGACACCCACACTCTGATCGTTGTAGGGTCAGTACAGTGACGAGGTGAACACAGACATCCAGACGCAGATCATTGTAGGATCAGTACAGTTTCGAGAGGAGCACAGACCTCCACACTCTGATCATAGTAGGGTCAGTACAGAGTCGATGTGAGCACAGACATCCTCACTCTGATCATTGTAGGGTCAGTACAGTGTCGATATCAGCACAGATATCCACACACTGATCATTGTAGGGTCAGTACAGTGTCGAGGTCACAGACATCCACACTCTGATCATTGTAGGGTCAGTAGAGTGTCGAGGTGAGCACAGACATCCACACACTGATCATTGTAGGGACAGTGTAGGAGTGTCGAGGTGATCACAGACATCCACACTCTGATCGTTGTAGGGTCAATACAGTGACGAGGTGAACACAGACATCCAGACGCAGATCATTGTAGGATCAGTACATTGTCGAGGTGAGCACAGACATCCAGACTCTGATCATTGTAGGGTCAGTACAGTGTCGATGTGAGCACAGACATCCACACTCTGATCATTGTAGAGCAGTACAGTGTCGATGTCAGCACAGATATCCACACACTGATCATTGTAGGGTCAGTATATTGTCGAGGTGAGCACAGACATCTACATTCTGATCTTTGTAGGGTCAGTACAGTGTCGAGGTGAGCACAGACATCCACACACTGATCATTGTAGGGTCAGTACAGTGTCGAGGTGAGCACAGACATCCACACACTGATCATTGTAGGGAGAGTACAGTGTCGAGGTGAGCACAGACATCCACACACTGATCATTGTAGGGTCAGTACAGTGTCGAGGTGAGCACAGACATCCACACACTGATCATTGTAGGGTCAGAACAGTTTCGAGAGGAGCACAGACCTCCACACTGTGATCATAGTAGGGTCAGTACAGAGTCGATGTGAGCACAGACATCCTCACTCTGATCATTGTAGGGTCAGTACAGTGTCGATATCAGCACAGATATCCACTCACTGATCATTGTAGGGTCAGTGTAGGAGTGTCGAGGTGAGCACAGATATCCACACTCTGATCATTGTTGGGTCATTACAGTGTCGAGGTGAGCACAGACATCCATACGCTGATTATTGTAGGGTCAGTACAGTGTCGAAGTGAGCACAGATATCCACACTCTGATCATTGTAGGGTCAGTACAGTGTCGATATTAGCACAGACATCCACACTCTGATCATTGTAGGGTCAGTATAGTGTCGAGGTGAGCACAGATATCCACACTCTGATCATTGTAGGGTCAGTACAGTGTCGAGGTGAGCACAGATATCCACACACTGATCATTGTAGGGTCAGTACAGTGTCGAGGTGAGCACAGACATCCACACTCTGATCATTGTAGGGTCAGTATAGTGTCGAGGTGAGCACAGATATCCACACACTGATCATTGTAGGGAGAGTATAGTGTCGATATCAGCACAGATATCCACACACTGATCATTGTAGGGTCAGTACAGTGTCGAGGTGAGCACAGACATCCACACTCTGATCATTGTAGGGTCAGTACAGTGTCGATATCTGCACAGATATCCACACACTGATCATTGTAGGGTCAGTATAGTATCGAGGTGAGCACAGACATCCACACTCTGTTCATTGTAGGGTTACTACAGTGTCGTGGTGAGCACAGACATCCAGACTCTGATCATTGTAGGGAGAGTACAGTGTCGAGGTGAGCACAGACATCCACACTCTGATCATTGTAGGGTCAGTACAGGGACAATGTGAGCACAGACATCCACACTCTGATCATTGTAGGGTCAGTACAGGGACAATGTGAGCACAGACATCCACACTCTGATCATTGTAGAGTCAGTACAGTGTCGAGGTGAACACAGACATCCACACTCTGATCATTGTAGGGTCAGTACAGGGACAATGTGAGCACAGACATCCACACTCTGATCATTGTAGGGTCAGTACAGTGTCGAGGTGAGCACAGACATCCACACTCTGATCATTGTAGGGTCAGTACAGTGTCGAGGTGAACACAGACATCCACACTCTGATCATTGTAGGGTCAGTACAGTGTCGAGGTGAGCACAGACATCCACACTCTGATCATTGTAGGGTCAGTACAGTGTCGAGGTGAACACAGACATCCACACTCTGATCATTGTAGGGTCAGTACAGTGTCGAGGTGAACACAGACATCCACACTCTGATCATTGTAGGGTCAGTACAGTGTCGAGGTGAACACAGACATCCACACTCTGATCATTGTAGGGTCAGTACAGTGTCGAGGTGAACACAGACATCCACACTCTGATCATTGTAGGGTCAGTACAGTGTCGAGGTGAACACAGACATCCACACTCTGATCATTGTAGAGTCAGTACAGTGTCGAGGTGAACACAGACATCCACACTCTGATCATTGTAGGGTCAGTACAGGGACAATGTGAGCACAGACATCCACACTCTGATCATTGTAGAGTCAGTACAGTGTCGAGGTGAACACAGACATCCACACTCTGATCATTGTAGGGTCAGTACAGTGTCGAGGTGAACACAGACATCCACACTCTGATCATTGTAGGGTCAGTACAGTGTCGAGGTGAACACAGACATCCACACTCTGATCATTGTAGGGTCAGTACAGTGTCGAGGTGAGCACAGACATCCACACTCTGATCATTGTAGGGTCAGTACAGGGACAATGTGAGCACAGACATCCACACTCTGATCATTGTAGGGTCAGTACAGTGTCGAGGTGAGCACAGACATCCACACTCTGATCATTGTAGGGTCAGTACAGTGTCGAGGTGAACACAGACATCCACACTCTTGTCATCGTAGGGTCAGTACAGTGTCGATGTGAGCACAGACATCCACACTCTTGTCATCGTAGGGTCAGTACAGTGCTGATGTGATAACAGACATCCACACTCTGATCATTGTAGAGTCAGTACAGTGTCGATGTGAGTACAGATATCCACACTCTGATCATTGTAGGGCAGTACAGTGTCGATGTCAGCAGAGATATCCACACTCTGATCATTGTAGGGTCAGTACAGAGTCGATGTGAGCACAGACATCCTCACTCTGATCATTGTAGGGTCAGTACAGTTTCGAGAGGAGCACAGACATCCACACTCTGATCATTGTAGGGTCAGTACAGCGTCGATATCAGCACAGATATCCACACACTGATCATTGTAGGGTCAGTGTACGAGTGTCGAGGTGATCACAGACATCCACACTCTGATCGTTTTAGGGTCAGTACAGTGTCGAGGTGAGCACAGACATCCACACGCTGATTATTGTAGGGTCAGTGTACGAGTGTCGATGTGAGCACAGACATCCACACTCTGATCATTGTAGTGTCAGTACAGTGTCGATGTGAGCACAGACATCCACACTCTGATCATTGTAGGGTCAGTACAGTGTTGATGTGATCACAGACATCCACACTCTGATCGTTGTAGGGTCAGTACAGTGTCGAAGTGAGCACAGACATCCACACTCTGATCATTGTAGGGTCAGTACAGTATCGAGATGAGCACAGACATCCACACACTGATCATTGTAGGGACAGTGTAGGAGTGTCGAGGTGATCACAGACATCCACACTCTGATCGTTGTAGGGTCAGTACAGTGACGAGGTGAACACAGACATCCAGACGCAGATAATTGTAGGATCAGTACATTGTCGAGGTGAGCACAGACATCCAGACTCTGATCATTGTAGGGTCAGTACAGTGTCCATGTGAGCACAGTCATCCACACTCTGATCATTGTAGAGCAGTACAGTGTCGATGTCAGCACAGATATCCACACACTGATCATTGTAGGGTCAGTATACTGTCGAGGTGAGCAGAGACATCCACACTCTGATCGTTGTAGTTTCAGTACAGTGACGATGGGAGCACAGACATCCACACACTGATCATTGTAGGGTCAGTACAGTTTCGAGAGGAGCACAGACCTCCACACTGTGATCATAGTAGGGTCAGTACACAGTCGATGTGAGCACAGACATCCTCACTCTGATCATTGTAGGGTCAGTGTAGGAGTGTCGAGGTGAGCACAGACATCCACACTGTGATCTTTGTAGGGTCAGTACAGTGTCGATGTGAGCACAGACATCCACACTCTGATCATTGTAGGGTCAGTACAGTGTCGATGTGAGCACAGACATCCACACTCTGATCATTGTAGGGTCAGTACAGTGTTGATGTGATCACAGACATCCACACTCTGATCGTTGTAGGGTCAGTACAGTGTCGAGGTGAGCACAGACATCCACACACTGATCATTGTAGGGACAGTGTAGGAGTGTCGAGGTGATCACAGACATCCACACTGTGATCATAGTAGGGTCAGTACAGAGTCGATGTGAGCACAGACATCCTCACTCTGATCATTGTAGGGTCAGTACAGTGTCGAGGTGAGCACAGACATCCACACACTGATCATTGTAGGGACAGTGTAGGAGTGTCGAGGTGAGCACAGACATCCACACTCTGTTCATTGTAGGGTCAGTACAGTTTCAAGAGGAGCACAGACCTCCACACTGTGATCATAGTAGGGTCAGTACAGTGTCGAGGTGAGCACAGACATCCACACTCTGATCATAGTAGGTTCAGTGCACGATTGTCAAGCTGAGCACAGAAATCCACACTCTGATCGTTTTAGGGTCAGTACAGTGTCGAGGTGAGCACAGATATCCACACTCTGATCATTGTAGGGTCAGTACAGTGTCGATGTGAGCACAGACATCCACACTCTGATCATTGTAGGGTCAGTACAGTGTCGAGGTGAGCACAGACATCCACACTCTGATCATTGTAGGGTCAGTACAGTGTCGAGGTGAGCACAGACATCCGCACTCTGATCATTGTAGGGTCAGTACAGTTTCGAGAGGAGCACAGACATCCACACTCTGATCATTGTAGGGTCAGTACAGCGTCGATATCAGCACAGATATCCACACACTGATCATTGTAGGGTCAGTGTACGAGTGTCGAGGTGATCACAGACATCCACACTCTGATCGTTTTAGGGTCAGTACAGTGTCGAGGTGAGCACAGACATCCACACGCTGATTATTGTAGGGTCAGTGTACGAGTGTCGATGTGAGCACAGACATCCACACTCTGATCATTGTAGTGTCAGTACAGTGTTGATGTGATCACAGACATCCACACTCTGATCGTTGTAGGGTCAGTACAGTGTCGAGGTGAGCACAGACATCCATACTCTGATCATTGTAGGGTCAGTACAGTATCGAGATGAGCACAGACATCCACACACTGATCATTGTAGGGACAGTGTAGGAGTGTGGAGGTGATCACAGACATCCACACTCTGATCGTTGTAGGGTCAGTACAGTGACGAGGTGAACACAGACATCCAGACGCAGATCATTGTAGGATCAGTACATTGTCGAGGTGAGCACAGACATCCAGACTCTGATCATTGTAGGGTCAGTACAGTGTCGATGTGAGCACAGTCATCCACACTCTGATCATTGTAGAGCAGTACAGTGTCGATGTCAGCACAGATATCCACACACTGATCATTGTAGGGTCAGTACAGTGTCGAGGTGAGCAGAGACATCCACACTCTGATCGTTGTAGTTTCAGTACAGTGACGATGGGAGCACAGACATCCACACACTGATCATTGTAGGGTCAGTACAGTTTCGAGAGGAGCACAGACCTCCACACTGTGATCATAGTAGGGTCAGTACACAGTCGATGTGAGCACAGACATCCTCACTCTGATCATTGTAGGGTCAGTGTAGGAGTGTCGAGGTGAGCACAGACATCCACACTCTGATCATTGTAGGGTCAGTACAGTGTCGATGTGAGCACAGACATCCACACTCTGATCATTGTAGGGTCAGTACAGTGTTGATGTGATCACAGACATCCACACTCTGATCGTTGTAGGGTCAGTACAGTGTCGAGGTGAGCTCAGACATCCACACTCTGATCATTGTAGGGTCAGTACAGTGTCGAGGTGAGCACAGACATCCACGCTCTGATCATAGTAGGTTCAGTGCACGATTGTCAAGCTGAGCACAGAAATCCACACTCTGATCATTGTAGGGTCAGTACAGTGTCGATATCTGCACAGATATCCACACACTGATCATTGTAGGGTCAGTATATTGTCGAGGTGAGCACAGACATCCACACTCTGATCATTGTAGGGTCACTACAGTGTCGATGTGAGCACAGACATCCACAGTCTGATAATTGTAGGGTCAGTACAGTGTCGAGGTGAGCACAGACATCCACACTCTTGTCATCGTAGGGTCAGTACAGTGTCGAGGTGAGCACAGACATCCACACGCTGATCATTGTAGGGTCAGTACAGTGTCGATGTGAGCACAGACATCCACACTCTGATCATTGTAGGGTCAGTGTATTGTTGACGTCAGCAGAGACATCCACTCTCTGATCATTGTAGGGTCAGTACAGTGACGAGGTAAACACGGACATCCACACTCTGATCATTGTAGGGTCAGTACAGTGTCGAGGTGAGCAGAGACATCCACACTCTGATCATTGTAGGGTCAGTACAGTGTCGATGTGAGCAGAGACATCCACACTCTGATCATTGTAGGGTCAGTACAGAGTCGATGTCAGCACAGATATCCACACGCTGATCATTGTAGAGTCAGTACAGTTACGAGGTGAGCACAGACATCCACTCTCTTATCATAGTAGGGTCAGTACAGTGTCGAGGTTGGCACAGACATCCACACTCTGATCATTGTAGGGTCAGTACAGTGTCGAGGTGAGCACAGATATCCACACGCTGATCATTGTAGGGTCAGTACAGTGTCGAGGTGAGCACAGACATCCACACTCTGATCATTGTTGGGTCAGTGTACGATTGTCGATGTCAGCACAGACATCCAGACGCTGATCATTGTAGAGTCAGTACAGTTACGAGGTGAGCACAGACATCCACACTCTGATCATTGTAGGGTCAGTACAGTGTCGAGGTGAGCACAGACATCCACACTCTGATCATTGTTGGGTCAGTGTACGATTGTCGATGTCAGCACAGACATCCAGACGCTGATCATTGTAGAGTCAGTACAGTTACGAGGTGAGCACAGACATCCACACTCTGATCATTGTAGGGAGAGTACAGTGTTGATGTGAGCACAGACATCCACAGTCTGATAATTGTAGGGTCAATACAGTGTCGAGGTGAGCACAGACATCCAGACTCTGATCATTGTAGGGTCAGTACAGTGTCGATGTGAGCACAGACATCCACACTCTTGTCATCGTAGGGTCAGTACAGTGTTGATGTGATCACAGACATCCACACTCTGATCGTTGTAGGATCCGTACAGTGTCGATGTCAGCACAGACATCCACACTCTGATCATTGTAGGGTCAGTACAGTGTCGATATCAGCACAGACATCCACACACTGATCATTGTAGAGTTAGTACAGTGTCGAGGTGAGCACAGACATCAACACACGGATCATTGTGGGGTCAGTACAGTGTCGATATCAGCACAGACATCCACACTCTGATCATTGTAGGGTCAGTACAGTGTCGAGCTGAGCACAGACATCCACACTCTGATCATTGTAGGGTCAGTACAGTGTCGAGATGAGCACAGACATCCACACTCTGATCATTGTAGGGTCAGTACAGTGTCGATGTGAGCACAGACATCCACACTCTGATCATTGTAGGGTCAGTACAGTGTTGATGTGAGCACAGACATCCACACTCTGATCATTGTAGGGTCAGTACAGTGTCGATGTCAGCACAGATATCCACACGCTGATCATTGTAGGGTCAGTACAGTGTCGATGTCAGCACAGATATCCACACTCTGATCATTGTAGGGTCAGTACAGTGTCGAGATGAGCACAGACATCCACACTCTGATCATTGTAGGGTCAGTGTAGGAGTGTCGAGGTGAGCACAGACATCCACACTCTGATCATTGTAGGGTCAGTACAGTGTCGATGTCAGCACAGATATCCACACTCTGATCATTGTAGGGTCAGTACAGTGTCGATGTCAGCACAGATATCCACACTCTGATCATTGTAGGGTCAGTACAGTGTCGAGGTGAGCACAGATATCCACACTCTGATCATTGTAGGGTCAGTACAGTGTCGTGGTGAGCACAGACATTCACACTCTGATCATTGTAGGGTCAGTACATTGTCGAGGTGAGCACAGACATCCACACTCTGATCTTTGTAGGGAGAGTACAGTGTCGAGGTGAGCGCAGACATCCACAGTCTGATAATTGTAGGGTCAGTACAGTGTCGAGGTGAGCACAGACATCCACACTCTTGTCATCGTAGGGTCAGTACAGTGTTGATGTGATCACAGACATCCACACTCTGATCGTTGTAGGATCCGTACAGTGTCGATCTGAGCACAGACATCCACACTCTGATCATAGTAGGTTCAGTGCACGATTGTCACGCTGAGCACAGAAATCCACACTCTGATCGTTTTAGGGTCAGTACAGTGTCGAGGTGAGCACAGACATCCACACGCTGATTATTGTAGGTTCAGTACAGTGTCGAGTGAGCACAGACATCCACACTCTGATCATTGTAGGTTCAGTACAGTGTCGATGTGAGCAGAGACATCCACTCTCTTATCATTTTAGGGTCAGTAGAGTGTCGAGGTTGGCACAGACATCCACACTCTGATCATTGTAGGGTCAGTACAGTGTCGATGTGAGCACAGACATCCACAATCTGATCATTGTAGGGTCAGTACAGTGTCGAGGTGAACACAGACATCCACACACTGATCATTGTAGGGTCAGTACAGTGTCGAGGTGAGCACAGACATCCACACTCTGATCATTGTAGGGTCAGTACAGTGTCGAGGTGAGCACAGACATCCGCACACTGATCATTGTAGGGTCAGTACAGTGTCGAGGTGAGCACAGACATCCAGACTCTGATCATTGTTGGGTCAGTGTAGGAGTGTCGAGGTGAGCACAGACATCCACACTCTGATCATTGTAGGGGCAGTGTACGATTGTCGAGGTGAGCACAGACATACACACTCTGATCATTGTAGGGTCAGTACAGTGTCGATATCAGCACAGATATCCACACACTGATCATTGTAGGGTCAGTACAGTGTCGATATCTGCACAGACATCCACACTCTGATCATTGTAGGGGCAGTGTACGATTGTCGAGGTGAGCACAGACATCCACAGTCTGATAATTGTAGGGTCAGTACAGTGTCGAGGTGAGCACAGACATCCACACTCTTGTCATCGTAGGGTCAGTACAGTGTTGATGTGATCACAGACATCCACACTCTTATCGTTGTAGGATCCGTACAGTGTCGAGCTGAGCACAGATATCCACTCTCTGATCATTGTAGGGTCAGTACAGTGTCGAGGTGAGCACAGACATCCACACTCTGATCATTGTAGGGTCAGTGTATTGTTGACGTCAGCAGAGACATCCACTCTCTGATCATTGTAGGGTCAGTACAGTGACGAGGTAAACACGGACATCCACACACTGATCATTGTAGGGTCAGTGCACGATTGTCGAGGTGAGCACAGACATCCACACTCTGATCATTGTAGGGTGAGTACAGTGTCGAGGTGAGCACAGATATCCACACTCTGATCATTGTAGGGTCAGTACAGTGTCGATGTGAGTACAGACATCCACACTCTGATCATTGTAGGGTCAGTACAGTGTCGAGGTGAGCACAGACATCCACACACTGATCATTGTGGGGTCAGTACAGTGTCGATATCAGCACAGATATCCACACACTGATCATTGTAGGGTCAGTACAGTGTCGATATCAGCACAGATATCCACACACTGATCATTGTAGTGTCAGTACAGTGTCGATGTCAGCAGAGATATCCACACTCTGATCATTGTAGGGTCAGTACAGAGTCGATGTGAGCACAGACATCCTCACTCTGATCATTGTAGGGTCAGTACAGTTTCGAGAGGAGCACAGACATCCACACTCTGATCATTGTAGGGTCAGTACAGCGTCGATATCAGCACAGATATCCACACACTGATCATTGTAGGGTCAGTGTACGAGTGTCGAGGTGATCACAGACATCCACACTCTGATCGTTTTAGGGTCAGTACAGTGTCGAGGTGAGCACAGACATCCACACGCTGATTATTGTAGGGTCAGTGTACGAGTGTCGATGTGAGCACAGACATCCACACTCTGATCATTGTAGTGTCAGTACAGTGTCGATGTGAGCACAGACATCCACACTCTGATCATTGTAGGGTCAGTACAGTGTTGATGTGATCACAGACATCCACACTCTGATCGTTGTAGGGTCAGTACAGTGTCGAAGTGAGCACAGACATCCACACTCTGATCATTGTAGGGTCAGTACAGTATCGAGATGAGCACAGACATCCACACACTGATCATTGTAGGGACAGTGTAGGAGTGTCGAGGTGATCACAGACATCCACACTCTGATCGTTGTAGGGTCAGTACAGTGACGAGGTGAACACAGACATCCAGACGCAGATAATTGTAGGATCAGTACATTGTCGAGGTGAGCACAGACATCCAGACTCTGCTCATTGTACGGTCAGTACAGTGTCCATGTGAGCACAGTCATCCACACTCTGATCATTGTAGAGCAGTACAGTGTCGATGTCAGCACAGATATCCACACACTGATCATTGTAGGGTCAGTACAGTTTCGAGAGGAGCACAGACCTCCACACTGTGATCATAGTAGGGTCAGTACACAGTCGATGTGAGCACAGACATCCTCACTCTGATCATTGTAGGGTCAGTGTAGGAGTGTCGAGGTGAGCACAGACATCCACACTCTGATCATTGTAGGGTCAGTACAGTGTCGATGTGAGCACAGACATCCACACTCTGATCATTGTAGGGTCAGTACAGTGTTGATGTGATCACAGACATCCACACTCTGATCGTTGTAGGGTCAGTACAGTGTCGAGGTGAGCACAGACATCCACACACTGATCATTGTAGGGACAGTGTAGGAGTGTCGAGGTGAGCACAGACATCCACACTCTGATCATTGTAGGGTCAGTACAGTGTCGAGGTGAGCACAGACATCCACACACTGATCATTGTAGGGTCAGTACAGTGTCGATGTGAGCACAGACGTCCACACTCTGATCATTGTAGGGCAGTACAGTGTCGATGTCAGCACAGATATCCACACTCTGATAATTGTAGGGTCAGTACAGTGTCGATGTCAGCACAGATATCCACACACTGATCATTGTAGGGTCAGTGCACGATTGTCAAGCTGATCACAGACATCCACACTCTGATCATTGTAGGGTCAGTACAGTGTCGAGGTGAGCACAGACATCCACACTCTGACCATTGTAGGGTCAGTACAGTGTCGATGTGAGCACAGACATCCACACTCTGATCATTGTAGGGTCAGTACAGTGTCGATGTGAGCACAGACATCCGCACTCTGATCATTGTAGGGTCAGTACAGTATCGAGGTGAGCACAGACATCCGCACTCTGATCATTGTAGGGTCAGTACAGTGTCGAGGTGAGCATAGACATCCACACTCTGATCATTGTAGGGTCAGTACAGTGTCGAGGTGAGCACAGACATCCACACTCTGATCATTGTAGGGTCAGTACAGTGTTTATGTGATCACAGACATCCACACTCTGATCGTTGTAGGATCAGTACAGTATCGAGATGAGCACAGACATCCACACTCTGATCATTGTTGGTTCAGTACAGTGTCGATGTCAGCACAGACATCCACACTCTGATCATTGTAGGGACAGTGTAGGAGTGTCGAGGTGAGCACAGATATCCACACTCTGATCATTGTAGGGTCAGTGTAGGAGTGTCGAGGTGAGCACAGACATCCACACTCTGATCATTGTAGGGTCAGTACAGTGTCGATGTGAGCACAGACGTCCACACTCTGATCATTGTAGGGCAGTACAGTGTCGATGTCAGCACAGATATCCACACACTGATCATTGTAGGGTCAGTACAGTGTCGAGATGAGCACAGACATCCACACTCTGATCATTGTAGTGTCAGTGTACGAGTGTCGAGGTGAGCACAGACATCCACACTCTGATCATTGTAGGGTCAGTGCACGATTGTCAAGCTGATCACAGACATCCACACTCTGATCATTGTAGGGTCAGTACAGTGTCGAGATGAGCACAGACATCCACACTCTGATCATTGTAGTGTCAGTGTACGAGTGTCGAGGTGAGCACAGACATCCACACTCTGATCATTGTAGGGTCAGTGCACGATTGTCAAGCTGATCACAGACATCCACACTCTGATCATTGTAGGGTCAGTACAGTATCGATGTGAGCACAGACATCCACACTCTGATCATTGTAGGGTCAGTCCAGTGTCGATGTGAGCACAGACATCCGCACTGTGATCATTGTAGGGTCAGTACAGTATCGAGGTGAGCACAGACATCCACACTCTGATCGTTGTAGAGTCAGTACAGTGTCGAGGTGAACACAGACATCCACACTCTGATCATTGTAGAGTCAGTACCGTGTCGAGGTGAACACAGACATCCACACTCTGATCATTGTAGGGTCAGTACAGTGTCGATGTGAGCACAGACATCCACACTCTGATCATTGTAGAGTCAGTACAGTGTCGAGGTGAGCAGAGACATCCACACTCTGATCATTGTCGGGTGAGTACAGTGTCGAGGTGAGCACAGACATCCACACTCTGATCATTGTCGGGTGAGTACAGTGTCGATATCAGCACAGACATCCACACTCTGATCATTGTAGGGTCAGTGTAGGAGTGTCGTGGTGAGCACAGACATCCACACTCTGATCATTGTAGGGTCATTACAGTGTCGAGGTGAGCACAGACATCCGCACACTGATCATTGTAGGGTCAGTACAGTGTCGAGGTGAACACAGACATCCACACTCTGATCATTGTAGAGTCAGTACAGTGTCGAGGTGAACACAGACATCCACACTCTGATCGTTGTAGGGTCAGTACAGTGTCGAGGTGAACACAGACATCCACACTCTGATCATTGTAGGGTCACTACAGTGTCGAGGTGAGCACAGACATCCAGACGCTGATCATTGTAGTGTCAGTACAGTGTCGATGTGAGCACAGTCCTCCACACTCTGATAATTGTACGGTCAGTACAGTGTCGAGGCGAGCACAGACATCCACACTCTGATCATTGTAGGGTCAGTACAGTGTCGATATCAGCACAGACATCCACACTCTGATCATTGTAGGGTCAGTGTAGGAGTGTCGTGGTGAGCACAGACATCCACACTCTGATCATTGTAGGGTCATTACAGTGTCGAGGTGAGCACAGACATCCGCACACTGATCATTGTAGGGTCAGTACAGTGTCGAGGTGAGCACAGACATCCACACTCTGATCATTGTAGAGTCAGTACAGTGTCGAGGTGAACACAGACATCCACACTCTGATCATTGTAGAGTCAGTACAGTGTCGAGGTGAACACAGACATCCACACTCTGATCATTGTAGAGTCAGTACAGTGTCGAGGCGAACACAGACATCCACACTCTGATCGTTGTAGGGTCAGTACAGTGTCGAGGTGAACACAGACATCCACACTCTGATCATTGTAGGGTCACTACAGTGTCGAGGTGAGCACAGACATCCAGACGCTGATCATTGTAGTGTCAGTACAGTGTCGATGTGAGCACAGTCCTCCACACTCTGATAATTGTACGGTCAGTACAGTGTCGAGGCGAGCACAGACATCCACACTCTGATCATTGTAGGGTCAGTACAGTGTCGAGGTGAGCACAGACATCCACACTCTGATCATTGTAGGGTCAGTACAGAGTCGATGTGAGCACAGTCCTCCACACTCTGATCATTGTAGGGTCAGTACAGTGTCGAGGTGAGCACAGACATCCACTCTCTGATCATTGTAGGGTCAGTACAGTGTCGAGAGCAGCACAGACATCCACACGCTGATCATTGTAGAGTCAGTACAGTGTCGATATCAGCACAGATATCCACACATTGATCATTGTAGGGTCAGTACAGTGTCGAGGTGAGCACAGACATCCAGACGCAGATCATTGTAGGGTCAGTACAGTGTCGATATCAGCACAGATATCCACACATTGATCATTGTAGGGTCAGTACAGTGTCGAGGTGAGCACAGACATCCAGACGCAGATCATTGTAGGGTCAGTACAGTGTCGATATCAGCACAGATATCCACACATTGATCATTGTAGGGTCAGTACAGTGTCGAGGTGAGCACAGACATCCAGACTCCGATCATTGTAGGGTCAGTACAGTGTCGAGGTGAGCACAGACATCCAGACGCAGATCATTGTAGGAACAGTACAGTGTCGAGGTGAGCACAGACATCCAGACGCTGATCATTGTAGGGTCAGTACATTGTCGAGGCGAGCACAGACATCCACACTCTGATCATTGAAGGGTCAGTACAGTGTCGAGGCGAGCACAGACATCCACACTCTGATCATTGTAGAGTCAGTACAGTGTCGAGGTGAGCACAGATATCCACACACTGATCATTGTAGGGTCAGTACAGTGTCGATGTGAGCACAGTCCTCCACACTCTGATCATTGTAGGGTCAGTACAGTGTCGATATCAGCACAGATATCCACACACTGATCATTGTAGGGTCAGTGTAGGAGTGTCGAGGTGAGCACAGACATCCACACACTGATCATTGTAGAGTCAGTACAGTTACGAGGTGAACACAGACATCCACACTCTGATCATTGTAGGGTCAGTACAGTGTCGAGGTGAGCACAGACATCCACACACTGATCATTGTAGGGTCAGTACAGTGTCGAGAGGAGCACAGACATCCACACGCTGATCATTGTAGAGTCAGTACAGTTACGAGGTGAGCACAGACATCCACACTCAGATCATTCTAGGGTCAGTACAGTGTCGAGAGGAGCACAGACATCCACACGCTGATCATTGTAGGGTCAGTACAGTTACGAGGTGAGCACAGACATCCACACTCTGATCATTGTAGGGTCAGTACAGTGTCGATATCAGCACAGATATCCACACACTGATCATTGTAGGAACAGTACAGTGTCGAGGTGAGCAGAGACATCCACACTCTGATCATTGTAGGGTCAGTACAGTTACGAGGTGAGCACAGACATCCACACTCTGATCATTGTAGGGTCAGTACAGTGTCGATATCAGCACAGATATCCACACACTGATCATTGTAGGAACAGTACAGTGTCGAGGTGAGCAGAGACATCCAAACTCTGATCATTGAAAGGTCAGTACAGTGTCGAGGTGAGCACAGACATCCACACTCTGATCATTGTAGGGTCAGTACAGTGTCGAGGTGAACACAGACATCCACACTCTGATCATTGTTGGGTCAGTACAGTGTCGAGGTGAACACAGACATCCACACTCTGATCATTCTAGGGTCAGTACAGTGTCGAGTGAGCACAGACATCCAGACGCTGATCATTGTAGGGTCACTACAGTGTCATGGTGAGCACAGACATCCACACTCTGATCATTGTAGGGTCAGTACAGTGTCGAGGTGAGCACAGACATCCACACACTGATCATTGTTGGGTCAGTACAGTGTCGAGGTGAACACAGACATCCACACTCTGATCATTGTAGGGTCAGTATAGTGTCGAGGTGAGCACAGACATCCACACTCTGATCATTGTAGAGTCAGTACAGTGTCGAGGTGAACACAGACATCCACACTCTGATCGTTGTAGATTCAGTACAGTGTCAAGGTGAGCACAGACATCCACACTCTGATCATTGTAGGGTCAGTACAGTGTCGAGTGAGCACAGACATCCAGACGCTGATCATTGTAGGGTCACTACAGTGTCATGGTGAGCACAGACATCCAGACGCTGATCATTGTAGGGTCAGTGTAGGAGTGTCGAGTTGAGCACAGACATCCACACTCTGATCATTGTAGGGTCAGTACAGTTACGAGGTGAGCACAGACATCAACACTCTGATCATTGTAGGGTCAGTACAGTTACGAGGTGAGCACAGACATCAACACTCTGATCATTGTAGGGTCAGTACAGTGTCGAGAGGAACACAGACATCCACACGCTGATCATTGTAGGGTCAGTACAGAGTCGAGAGGAACACAGACATCCACACGCTGATCATTGTAGAGTCAGTACAGTTACGAGGTGAGCACAGACATCCACACGCTGATCATTGTAGGGTCTGTACAGTGTCGAGGTGAGCACAGACATCCACACTCTGATCATTGTAGCGTCAGTACAGTGTCGAGGTGAGCACAGATATCCACACACTGATCATTGTAGTGTCAGTACAGTGTCGAGGTGAGCACAGACATCCAGACGCAGATCATTGTAGGAACAGTACAGTGTCGAGGTGAGCACAGACATCCAGACTCTGATCATTGTAGGGTCAGTACAGTGTCGAGGTGAGCACAGACATCCAGACGCAGATCATTGTAGGAACAGTACAGTGTCGAGGTGAGCACAGATATCCACACACTGATCATTGTAGGATCAGTACAGTGTCGAGGTGAGCACAGACATCCAGACGCAGATCATTGTAGGAACAGTACAGTGTCGAGGTGAGCACAGACATCCACACTCTGATCATTGTAGGGTCACTACAGTGTCGAGGTGAGCACAGACATCCAGACGCTGATCATTGTAGTGTCAGTACAGTGTCGATGTGAGCACAGTCCTCCACACTCTGATAATTGTACGGTCAGTACAGTGTCGAGGCGAGCACAGACATCCACACTCTGATCATTGTAGGGTCAGTACAGTGTCGAGGTGAGCACAGACATCCACACGCTGATCATTGTAGAGTCAGTACAGTGTCGATATCAGCACAGATATCCACACATTGATCATTGTAGGGTCAGTACAGTGTCGAGGTGAGCACAGACATCCACACTCTGATCATTGTAGGGTCAGTACAGTGTCGAGGTGAGCACAGACATCCACACACTGATCATTGTAGGGTCAGTACAGTGTCGAGGTGAGCACAGACATCCACACTCTGATCATTGTAGGGTCTGTACAGTGTCGAGGTGAGCACAGACATCCACACTCTGATCATTGTAGCGTCAGTACAGTGTCGAGGTGAGCACAGATATCCACACACTGATCATTGTAGTGTCAGTACAGTGTCGAGGTGAGCACAGACATCCAGACGCAGATCATTGTAGGAACAGTACAGTGTCGAGGTGAGCACAGACATCCAGACTCTGATCATTGTAGGGTCAGTACAGTGTCGAGGTGAGCACAGACATCCAGACGCAGATCATTGTAGGAACAGTACAGTGTCGAGGTGAGCACAGATATCCACACACTGATCATTGTAGGGTCAGTACAGTGTCGAGGTGAGCACAGACATCCAGACGCAGATCATTGTAGGAACAGTACAGTGTCGAGGTGAGCACAGACATCCACACTCTGATCATTGTAGGGTCACTACAGTGTCGAGGTGAGCACAGACATCCAGACGCTGATCATTGTAGTGTCAGTACAGTGTCGATGTGAGCACAGTCCTCCACACTCTGATAATTGTACGGTCAGTACAGTGTCGAGGCGAGCACAGACATCCACACTCTGATCATTGTAGGGTCAGTACAGTGTCGAGGTGAGCACAGACATCCACACGCTGATCATTGTAGAGTCAGTACAGTGTCGATATCAGCACAGATATCCACACATTGATCATTGTAGGGTCAGTACAGTGTCGAGGTGAGCACAGACATCCACACTCTGATCATTGTAGGGTCAGTACAGTGTCGAGGTGAGCACAGACATCCACACACTGATCATTGTAGGGTCAGTACAGTGTCGAGGTGAGCACAGACATCCACACTCTGATCATTGTAGGGTCAGTACAGTGTCGATGTGAGCACAGACATCCACACTCTGATCATTGTAGGGTCAGAACAGTGTCGATATCAGCACAGATATCCACACATTGATCATTGTAGGGTCAGTACAGTGTCGAGGTGAGCACAGACATCCAGACTCCGATCATTGTAGGGTCAGTACAGTGTCGAGGTGAGCAGAGACATCCAGACGCAGATCATTGTAGGAACAGTACAGTGTCGAGGTGAGCACAGACATCCAGACGCTGATCATTGTAGGGTCAGTACATTGTCGAGGCGAGCACAGACATCCACACTCTGATCATTGTAGGGTCAGTACAGTGTCGAGGTGAGCACAGACATCCAGACGCTGATCATTGTAGTGTCAGTACAGTGTCGATGTGAGCACAGTCCTCCACACTCTGATCATTGTACGGTCAGTACAGTGTCGAGGCGAGCACAGACATCCACACTCTGATCATTGTAGGGTCAGTACAGTGTCGATGTGAGCACAGTCCTCCACACTCTGATCATTGTAGGGTCAGTACAGTGTCGATATCAGCACAGATATCCACACACTGATCATTGTAGGGTCAGTGTAGGAGTGTCGAGGTGAGCACAGACATCCACACACTGATCATTGTAGAGTCAGTACAGTTACGAGGTGAACACAGACATCCACACTCTGATCATTGTAGGGTCAGTACAGTGTCGAGGTGAGCACAGACATCCACACACTGATCATTGTAGGGTCAGTACAGTGTCGAGAGGAGCACAGACATCCACACGCTGATCATTGTAGAGTCAGTACAGTTACGAGGTGAGCACAGACATCCACACTCAGATCATTCTAGGGTCAGTACAGTGTCGAGAGGAGCACAGACATCCACACGCTGATCATTGTAGAGTCAGTACAGTTACGAGGTGAGCACAGACATCCACACTCTGATCATTGTAGGGTCAGTACAGTGTCGATATCAGCACAGATATCCACACACTGATCATTGTAGGAACAGTACAGTGTCGAGGTGAGCAGAGACATCCACACTCTGATCATTGTAGGGTCAGTACAGTTACGAGGTGAGCACAGACATCCACACTCTGATCATTGTAGGGTCAGTACAGTGTCGATATCAGCACAGATATCCACACACTGATCATTGTAGGAACAGTACAGTGTCGAGGTGAGCAGAGACATCCAAACTCTGATCATTGAAAGGTCAGTACAGTGTCGAGGTGAGCACAGACATCCACACTCTGATCATTGTAGGGTCAGTACAGTGTCGAGGTGAACACAGACATCCACACTCTGATCATTGTTGGGTCAGTACAGTGTCGAGGTGAACACAGACATCCACACTCTGATCATTCTAGGGTCAGTACAGTGTCGAGTGAGCACAGACATCCAGACGCTGATCATTGTAGGGTCAGTACAGTGTCGAGGTGAGCACAGATATCCACACTCTGATCATTCTAGGGTCACTACAGTGTCATGGTGAGCACAGACATCCACACTCTGATCATTGTAGGGTCAGTACAGTGTCGAGGTGAGCACAGACATCCACACTCTGATCATTGTAGTGTCAGTACCGTGTCGAAGTGAGCACAGACATCCACACACTGATCATTGTAGGGTCAGTACAGTTACGAGGTGAGCACAGACATCCACACTCTGATCATTGTAGGGTCAGTACAGTGTCGAGAGGAACACAGACATCCACACTCTGATCATTGTAGAGTCAGTACAGTTACGAGGTGAGCACAGACATCCACACGCTGATCATTGTAGGGTCAGTACCGTGTCGAGGTGAGCACAGACATCCACACTCTGATCATTGTAGGGTCAGTACAGAGTCGAGAGGAACACAGACATCCACACTCTGATCATTGTAGGGTCAGTACAGTGTCGAGGTGAGCACAGACATCCACACACTGATCATTGTAGGGTCAGTACAGTGTCGAGAGGAGCACAGACATCCACACGCTGATCATTGTAGGGTCAGTACAGTTACGAGGTGAGCACAGACATCCACACTCTGATCATTGTAGGGTCAGTACAGTGTCGATATCAGCACAGATATCCACACACTGATCATTGTAGGAACAGTACAGTGTCGAGGTGAGCAGAGACATCCACACTCTGATCATTGTAGGGTCAGTACAGTTACGAGGTGAGCACAGACATCCACACTCTGATCATTGTAGGGTCAGTACAGTGTCGATATCAGCACAGATATCCACACACTGATCATTGTAGGAACAGTACAGTGTCGAGGTGAGCAGAGACATCCAAACTCTGATCATTGAAAGGTCAGTACAGTGTCGAGGTGAGCACAGACATCCACACTCTGATCATTGTAGGGTCAGTACAGTGTCGAGGTGAACACAGACATCCACACTCTGATCATTGTTGGGTCAGTACAGTGTCGAGGTGAACACAGACATCCACACTCTGATCATTCTAGGGTCAGTACAGTGTCGAGTGAGCACAGACATCCAGACGCTGATCATTGTAGGGTCACTACAGTGTCATGGTGAGCACAGACATCCACACTCTGATCATTGTAGGGTCAGTACAGTGTCGAGGTGAGCACAGACATCCACACTCTGATCATTGTAGTGTCAGTACCGTGTCGAAGTGAGCACAGATATCCACACTCTGATCATTGTAGTGTCAGTACCGTGTCGAAGTGAGCACAGACATCCACACACTGATCATTGTAGGGTCAGTACAGTGTCGAGGTGAGCACAGTCCTCCACACTCTGATCATTGTAGGGTCAGTACAGAGTCGATGTGAGCACAGACATCCAGACTCTGATCATTGTAGGGTCAGTACAGTTACGAGGTGAGCACAGACATCCACACACTGATCATTGTAGGGTCAGTACAGTGTCGATGTGGGCACAGTCCTCCACACTCTGATCATTGAAGGGTCAGTACAGTGTCGAGGTGAGCACAGACATCCACACTCTGATCATTGTAGGGTCAGAACAGTGTCGATATCAGCACAGATATCCACACACTGCTCATTGTAGGGTCTGTACAGTGTCGAGGTGAGCACAGACATCCACACTCTGATCATTGTAGAGTCAGTACAGATACGAGGTGAGTACAGACATCCACACGCTGATCATTGTAGGGTCAGTACAGTGTCGAGAGCAGCACAGACATCCTCACTCTGATCATTGTAGAGTCAGTACAGTTACGAGGTGAGCACAGACATCCACACTCTGATCATTGTAGGGTCAGTACAGTGTCGATATCAGCACAGATATCCACACACTGATCATTGTAGGAACAGTACAGTGTCGAGGTGAGCACAGACATCCACACACTGATCATTGTAGGGTCAGTACAGTGTCGAGGTAAGCACAGACATCCACACTCTGATCATTGTAGAGTCAGTACAGTGTCGATATCTGCACAGATATCCACACACTGATCATTGTAGGAACAGTACAGTGTCGAGGTGAGCACGGACATCCACACTCTGATCATTGTAGGGTCAGTACAGTTACGAGGTGAGCACAGACATCCACACGCTGATCATTGTAGGGTCAGTACAGTGTCGAGGTGAGCACAGATATCCACACACTGATCATTGTAGGGTCTGTACAGTGTCGAGGTGAGCACAGATATCCACACACTGATCATTGTAGGGTCAGTACAGTGTCGAGGTGAGCACAGACATCCAGACGCAGATCATTGTAGGAACAGTACAGTGTCGAGGTGAGCACAGACATCCAGACTCTGATCATTGTAGGGTCAGTACAGTGTCGAGGTGAGCACAGACATCCAGACGCAGATCATTGTAGGAACAGTACAGTGTCGAGGTGAGCACAGATATCCACACACTGATCATTGTAGGGTCAGTACAGTGTCGAGGTGAGCACAGACATCCAGACGCAGATCATTGTTGGGTCACTACAGTGTCGAGGTGAGCACAGACATCCAGACGCTGATCATTGTAGTGTCAGTACAGTGTCGATGTGAGCACAGTCCTCCACACTCTGATAATTGTACGGTCAGTACAGTGTCGAGGCGAGCACAGACATCCACACTCTGATCATTGTAGGGTCAGTACAGTGTCGAGGTGAGCACAGACATCCACACGCTGATCATTGTAGGGTCAGTACAGTGTCGAGGTGAGCACAGATATCCACACACTGATCATTGTAGGGTCAGTACAGTGTCGATATCAGCACAGATATCCACACATTGATCATTGTAGGGTCAGTACAGTGTCGAGGTGAGCACAGACATCCAGACGCAGATGATTGTAGGGTCAGTACAGTGTCGATATCAGCACAGATATCCACACATTGATCATTGTAGGGTCAGTACAGTGTCGAGAGGAGCACAGACATCCACACGCTGATCATTGTAGAGTCAGTACAGTTACGAGGTGAGCACAGACATCCACACTCTGATCATTGTAGGGTCAGTACAGTGTCGAGAGGAGCACAGACATCCACACGCTGATCATTGTAGAGTCAGTACAGTTACGAGGTGAGCACAGACATCCACACTCTGATCATTGTAGGGTCAGTACAGTGTCGATATCAGCACAGATATCCACACACTGATCATTGTAGGAACAGTACAGTGTCGAGGTGAGCAGAGACATCCACACTCTGATCATTGTAGGGTCAGTACAGTTACGAGGTGAGCACAGACATCCACACTCTGATCATTGTAGGGTCAGTACAGTGTCGATATCAGCACAGATATCCACACACTGATCATTGTAGGAACAGTACAGTGTCGAGGTGAGCAGAGACATCCAAACTCTGATCATTGAAAGGTCAGTACAGTGTCGAGGTGAGCACAGACATCCACACTCTGATCATTGTAGGGTCAGTACAGTGTCGAGGTGAACACAGACATCCACACTCTGATCATTGTTGGGTCAGTACAGTGTCGAGGTGAACACAGACATCCACACTCTGATCATTCTAGGGTCAGTACAGTGTCGAGTGAGCACAGACATCCAGACGCTGATCATTGCAGGGTCACTACAGTGTCGAGGTGAGCACAGACATCCAGACGCTGATCATTGTAGTGTCAGTACAGTGCCGATGTGAGCACAGTCCTCCACACTCTGATAATTGTACGGTCAGTACAGTGTCGAGGCGAGCACAGACATCCACACTCTGATCATTGTAGGGTCAGTACAGTGTCGAGGTGAGCACAGACATCCACACGCTGATCATTGTAGAGTCAGTACAGAGTCGATATCAGCACAGATATCCACACACTGATCATTGTAGGGTCAGTGTAGGAGTGTCGAGGTGAGCACAGACATCCACACTCTGATCATTGTAGGGTCAGTACAGTGTCGATATCAGCACAGATATCCACACACTGATCATTGTAGGGTCAGTACAGTGTCGATATCAGCACAGATATCCACACACTGATCATTGTAGGTTCAGTGTAGGAGTGTCGTGGTGAGCACAGACATCCACACTCTGATCATTGTAGGGTCATTACAGTGTCGAGGTGAGCACAGACATCCACACTCTGATCATTGTAGAGTCAGTACAGTGTCGAGGTGAACACAGACATCCACACTCTGATCGTTGTAGATTCAGTACAGTGTCGAGGTGAGCACAGACATCCACACTCTGATCATTGTAGGGTCAGTACAGTGTCGAGTGAGCACAGACATCCAGACGCTGATCATTGTAGGGTCACTACAGTGTCATGGTGAGCACAGACATCCAGACGCTGATCATTGTAGGGTCAGTGTAGGAGTGTCGAGTTGAGCACAGACATCCACACTCTGATCATTGTAGGGTCAGTACAGTTACGAGGTGAGCACAGACATCAACACTCTGATCATTGTAGGGTCAGTACAGTTACGAGGTGAGCACAGACATCAACACTCTGATCATTGTAGGGTCAGTACAGTGTCGAGGTGAGCACAGACATCCACACTCTGATCATTGTAGGGTCAGTACAGAGTCGAGAGGAACACAGACATCCACACGCTGATCATTGTAGAGTCAGTACAGTTACGAGGTGAGCACAGACATCCACACGCTGATCATTGTAGGGTCTGTACAGTGTCGAGGTGAGCACAGATATCCACACACTGATCATTGTAGGGTCAGTACAGTGTCGAGGTGAGCACAGACATCCAGACGCAGATCATTGTAGGAACAGTACAGTGTCGAGGTGAGCACAGACATCCAGACTCTGATCATTGTAGGGTCAGTACAGTGTCGAGGTGAGCACAGACATCCAGACGCAGATCATTGTAGGAACAGTACAGTGTCGAGGTGAGCACAGATATCCACACACTGATCATTGTAGGGTCAGTACAGTGTCGAGCTGAGCACAGACATCCAGACGCAGATCATTGTTGGGTCACTACAGTGTCGAGGTGAGCACAGACATCCAGACGCTGATCATTGTAGTGTCAGTACAGTGTCGATGTGAGCACAGTCCTCCACACTCTGATAATTGTACGGTCAGTACAGTGTCGAGGCGAGCACAGACATCCACACTCTGATCATTGTAGGGTCAGTACAGTGTCGAGGTGAGCACAGACATCCAAACTCTGATCATTGTAGGGTCAGTACAGAGTCGATGTGAGCACAGTCCTCCACACTCTGATCATTGTAGGGTCAGTACAGTGTCGAGGTGAGCACAGACATCCACTCTCTGATCATTGTAGGGTCAGTACAGTGTCGAGAGCAGCACAGACATCCACACGCTGATCATTGTAGAGTCAGTACAGTGTCGATATCAGCACAGATATCCACACACTGATCATTGTAGGGTCAGTACAGTGTCGATATCAGCACAGATATCCACACATTGATCATTGTAGGGTCAGTACAGTGTCGAGGTGAGCACAGACATCCAGACGCAGATCATTGTAGGGTCAGTACAGTGTCGATATCAGCACAGATATCCACACATTGATCATTGTAGGGTCAGTACAGTGTCGAGAGGAGCACAGACATCCACACGCTGATCATTGTAGAGTCAGTACAGTTACGAGGTGAGCACAGACATCCACACTCTGATCATTGTAGGGTCAGTACAGTGTCGATATCAGCACAGATATCCACACACTGATCATTGTAGGAACAGTACAGTGTCGAGGTGAGCAGAGACATCCACACTCTGATCATTGTAGGGTCAGTACAGTTACGAGGTGAGCACAGACATCCACACTCTGATCATTGTAGGGTCAGTACAGTGTCGATATCAGCACAGATATCCACACACTGATCATTGTAGGAACAGTACAGTGTCGAGGTGAGCAGAGACATCCAAACTCTGATCATTGAAAGGTCAGTACAGTGTCGAGGTGAGCACAGACATCCACACTCTGATCATTGTAGGGTCAGTACAGTGTCGAGGTGAACACAGACATCCACACTCTGATCATTGTTGGGTCAGTACAGTGTCGAGGTGAACACAGACATCCACACTCTGATCATTCTAGGGTCAGTACAGTGTCGAGTGAGCACAGACATCCAGACGCTGATCATTGCAGGGTCACTACAGTGTCATGGTGAGCACAGACATCCACACTCTGATCATTGTAGGGTCAGTACAGTGTCGAGGTGAGCACAGACATCCACACACTGATCATTGTTGGGTCAGTACAGTGTCGAGGTGAACACAGACATCCACACTCTGATCATTGTAGGGTCAGTATAGTGTCGAGGTGAGCACAGACATCCACACTCTGATCATTGTAGAGTCAGTACAGTGTCGAGGTGAACACAGACATCCACACTCTGATCGTTGTAGATTCAGTACAGTGTCAAGGTGAGCACAGACATCCACACTCTGATCATTGTAGGGTCAGTACAGTGTCGAGTGAGCACAGACATCCAGACGCTGATCATTGTAGGGTCACTACAGTGTCATGGTGAGCACAGACATCCAGACGCTGATCATTGTAGGGTCAGTGTAGGAGTGTCGATTTGAGCACAGACATCCACACTCTGATCATTGTAGGGTCAGTACAGTTACGAGGTGAGCACAGACATCAACACTCTGATCATTGTAGGGTCAGTACAGTTACGAGGTGAGCACAGACATCAACACTCTGATCATTGTAGGGTCAGTACAGTGTCGAGGTGAGCACAGACATCCACACTCTGATCATTGTAGGGTCAGTACAGAGTCGAGAGGAACACAGACATCCACACGCTGATCATTGTAGAGTCAGTACAGTTACGAGGTGAGCACAGACATCCACACGCTGATCATTGTAGGGTCTGTACAGTGTCGAGGTGAGCACAGACATCCACACTCTGATCATTGTAGCGTCAGTACAGTGTCGAGGTGAGCACAGATATCCACACACTGATCATTGTAGGGTCAGTACAGTGTCGAGGTGAGCACAGACATCCAGACGCAGATCATTGTAGGAACAGTACAGTGTCGAGGTGAGCACAGACATCCAGACTCTGATCATTGTAGGGTCAGTACAGTGTCGAGGTGAGCACAGACATCCAGACGCAGATCATTGTAGGAACAGTACAGTGTCGAGGTGAGCACAGATATCCACACACTGATCATTGTAGGGTCAGTACAGTGTCGAGGTGAGCACAGACATCCAGACGCAGATCATTGTAGGAACAGTACAGTGTCGAGGTGAGCACAGACATCCACACTCTGATCATTGTAGGGTCACTACAGTGTCGAGGTGAGCACAGACATCCAGACGCTGATCATTGTAGTTTCAGTACAGTGTCGATGTGAGCACAGTCCTCCACACTCTGATAATTGTACGGTCAGTACAGTGTCGAGGCGAGCACAGACATCCACACTCTGATCATTGTAGGGTCAGTACAGTGTCGAGGTGAGCACAGACATCCACACGCTGATCATTGTAGAGTCAGTACAGTGTCGATATCAGCACAGATATCCACACATTGATCATTGTAGGGTCAGTACAGTGTCGAGGTGAGCACAGACATCCACACTCTGATCATTGTAGGGTCAGTACAGTGTCGAGGTGAGCACAGACATCCACACTCTGATCATTGTAGGGTCAGTACAGTGTCGATATCAGCACAGATATCCACACATTGATCATTGTAGGGTCAGTACAGTGTCGAGGTGAGCACAGACATCCAGACTCCGATCATTGTAGGGTCAGTACAGTGTCGAGGTGAGCACAGACATCCAGACGCAGATCATTGTAGGAACAGTACAGTGTCGAGGTGAGCACAGACATCCAGACGCTGATCATTGTAGGGTCAGTACATTGTCGAGGCGAGCACAGACATCCACACTCTGATCATTGTAGGGTCAGTACAGTGTCGAGGTGAGCACAGACATCCAGACGCTGATCATTGTAGTGTCAGTACAGTGTCGATGTGAGCACAGTCCTCCACACTCTGATCATTGTAGGGTCAGTACAGTGTCGAGGTGAGCACAGACATCCACACTCTGATCATTGTAGAGTCAGTACAGTGTCGAGGTGAGCACAGTCCTCCACACTCTGATCATTGTAGGGTCAGTACAGTGTCGATATCAGCACAGATATCCACACACTGATCATTGTAGGGTCAGTGTAGGAGTGTCGAGGTGAGCACAGACATCCACACACTGATCATTGTAGAGTCAGTACAGTTACGAGGTGAGCACAGACATCCACACTCTGATCATTGTAGGGTCAGTACAGTGTCGATATCAGCACAGATATCCACACACTGATCATTGTAGGAACAGTACAGTGTCGAGGTGAGCAGAGACATCCACACTCTGATCATTGTAGGGTCAGTACAGTTACGAGGTGAGCACAGACATCCACACTCTGATCATTGTAGGGTCAGTACAGTGTCGAGGTGAACACAGACATCCACACTCTGATCATTGTTGGGTCAGTACAGTGTCGAGGTGAACACAGACATCCACACTCTGATCATTCTAGGGTCAGTACAGTGTCGAGTGAGCACAGACATCCAGACGCTGATCATTGTAGGGTCACTACAGTGTCATGGTGAGCACAGACATCCACACTCTGATCATTGTAGGGTCAGTACAGTGTCGAGGTGAGCACAGACATCCACACTCTGATCATTGTAGTGTCAGTACCGTGTCGAAGTGAGCACAGATATCCACACTCTGATCATTGTAGTGTCAGTACCGTGTCGAAGTGAGCACAGACATCCACACACTGATCATTGTAGGGTCAGTACAGTTACGAGGTGAGCACAGACATCCACACTCTGATCATTGTAGGGTCAGTACAGTGTCGAGAGGAACACAGACATCCACACTCTGATCATTGTAGAGTCAGTACAGTTACGAGGTGAGCACAGACATCCACACGCTGATCATTGTAGGGTCAGACCCGTGTCGAGGTGAGCACAGACATCCACACTCTGATCATTGTAGGGTCAGTACCGTGTCGAGGTGAGCACAGACATCCACACTCTGATCATTGTAGGGTCAGTACAGAGTCGAGAGGAACACAGACATCCACACGCTGATCATTGTAGGGTCAGTACAGAGTCGAGAGGAACACAGACATCCACACGCTGATCATTGTAGGAACAGTACAGTGTCGAGGTGAGCACAGACATCCAGACTCTGATCATTGTAGGGTCAGTACAGTGTCGAGATGAGCACAGACATCCACACTCTGATCATTGTAGGGTCAGTACAGATTCGATGTGAGCACAGACATCCAGACTCTGATCATTGTAGGGTCAGTACAGTGTCGATGTGAGCACAGTCCTCCACACTCTGATCATTGTAGGGTCAGTACAGAGTCGATGTGAGCACAGACATCCAGACTCTGATCATTGTAGGGTCAGTACAGTTACGAGGTGAGCACAGACATCCACACACTGATCATTGTAGGGTCAGTACAGTGTCGATGTGGGCACAGTCCTCCACACTCTGATCATTGTAGGGTCAGTACAGTGTCGAGGTGAGCACAGACATCCACACTCTGATCATTGTAGGGTCAGAACAGTGTCGATATCAGCACAGATATCCACACACTGCTCATTGTAGGGTCTGTACAGTGTCGAGGTGAGCACAGAAATCCACACTCTGATCATTGTAGAGTCAGTACAGTGTCGAGGTGAGCACAGACATCCACACGCTGATCATTGTAGGGTCAGTACAGTGTCGAGAGCAGCACAGACATCCTCACTCTGATCATTGTAGAGTCAGTACAGTTACGAGGTGAGCACAGACATCCACACTCTGATCATTGTAGGGTCAGTACAGTGTCGATATCAGCACAGATATCCACACACTGATCATTGTAGGAACAGTACAGTGTCGAGGTGAGCACAGACATCCACACACTGATCATTGTAGGGTCAGTACAGTGTCGAGGTGAGCACGGACATCCAGACGCTGATCATTGTAGGGTCACTACAGTGTCATGGTGAGCACAGACATCCAGACGCTGATCATTGTAGGGTCAGTGTAGGAGTGTCGAGTTGAGCACAGACATCCACACTCTGATCATTGTAGGGAGAGTACAGTGTCGAGGTGAGCACAGACATCCACACTCTGATCATAGTAGGGTCAGTACAGTATCGAGAGGAACACAGACATCCACACGCTGATCATTGTAGAGTCAGTACAGTGTCGAGGTGAGCACAGACATCCACACGCTGATCATTGTAGGGTCAGTACAGTGTCGAGGTGAGCACAGACATCCACACTCTGATCATTGTAGCGTCAGTACAGTGTCGAGGTGAGCACAGACATCCACACTCTGATCATTGTAGGGTCAGTACAGTGTCGAGGTGAGCACAGACATCCACACTCTGATCATTGTAGGGTCAGTACAGTGTCGAGGTGAGCACAGACATCCACACTCTGATCATTGTAGGGTCAGTACAGTGTCGAGGTGAGCACAGACATCCACACTCTGATCATTGTAGCGTCAGTACAGTGTCGAGGTGAGCACAGACATCCACACTCTGATCATTGTAGGGTCAGTACAGTGTCGAGGTGAGCACAGACATCCAGACGCTGATCATTGTAGTGTCAGTACAGTGTCGATGTGAGCACAGTCCTCCACACGCTGATCATTGTACGGTCAGTACAGTGTCGAGGCGAGCACAGACATCCACACTCTGATCATTGTAGGGAGAGTACAGTGTCGATATCAGCACAGACATCCACACTCTGATCATTGTAGGGTCAGTACAGTGTCGAGGTGAGCACAGACATCCACACTCTGATCATTGTAGAGTCAGTACAGTGTCGAGGTGAGCACAGTCCTCCACACTCTGATCATTGTAGGGTCAGTACAGTGTCGAGGGGAGCACAGACATCCACACTCTGATCATTGTAGGGTCAGTACAGTGTCGAGGTGAGCACAGTCCTCCACACTCTGATCATTGTAGGGTCAGTACATTGTCGAGGTGAGCACAGACATCCACACTCTGATCATTGTAGAGTCAGTACAGTGTCGATATCAGCACAGACATCCACACTCTGATCATTGTAGGGTCAGTACAGTGTCGAGGGGAGCACAGACATCCACACTCTGATCATTGTAGGGAGAGTACAGTGTCGAGGTGAGCACAGACATCCACACTCTGATCATTGTAGGGTCAGTACAGTGTCGATATCAGCACAGACATCCACACTCTGATCATTGTAGGGTCAGTGTAGGAGTGTCGAGGTGAGCACAGACATCCACACTCTGATCATTGTAGGGTCAGTACAGAGTCGATATCAGCACAGATATCCACACACTGATCATTGTAGGGTCAGTGTAGGAGTGTCGAGGTGAGCACAGACATCCACACTCTGATCATTGTAGGGTCAGTACAGTGTCGATATCAGCACAGATATCCACACACTGATCATTGTAGGGTCAGTACAGTGTCGATATCAGCACAGATATCCACACACTGATCATTGTAGGTTCAGTGTAGGAGTGTCGAGGTGAGCACAGACATCCACACTCTGATCATAGTAGGGTCAGTACAGTGTCGAGAGGAACACAGACATCCACACTCAGATCATTGTAGGGTCAGTACAGTGTCGAGAGGAGCACAGACATCCACACGCTGATCATTGTAGAGTCAGTACAGTTACGAGGTGAGCACAGACATCCACACTCTGATCATTGTAGGGTCAGTACAGTGTCGATATCAGCACAGATATCCACACACTGATCATTGTAGGAACAGTACAGTGTCGAGGTGAGCACAGACATCCACACTCTGATCATTGTAGGGTCAGTACAGTGTCGAGGTGAACACAGACATCCACACTCTGATCATTGTAGGGTCAGTACAGTGTCGAGGTGAACACAGACATCCACACTCTGATCATTGTAGGGTCACTACAGTGTCATGGTGAGCACAGACATCCACATTCTGATCATTGTAGTGTCAGTGTAGGAGTGTCGAGGTGAGCACAGACATCCACACTCTGATCATTGTAGAGTCAGTACCGTGTCGAGGTGAGCACAGACATCCACACTCTGATCATTGTAGGGTCAGTACAGTGTCGAGAGGAACACAGACATCCACACTCTGATCATTGTAGGGTCAGTACAGTGTCGAGAGGAACACAGACATCCACACTCTGATCATTGTAGAGTCAGTACAGTTACGAGGTGAGCACAGACATCCACACTCTGATCATTGTAGGGTCAGTACAGTGTCGAGGTGAACACAGACATCCACACTCTGATCATTGTAGGGTCACTACAGTGTCATGGTGAGCACAGATATCCACATTCTGATCATTGTAGTGTCAGTGTAGGAGTGTCGAGGTGAGCACAGACATCCACACTCTGATCATTGTAGTGTCAGTACCGTGGCGAGGTGAGCACAGACATCCACACTCTGATCATAGTAGGGTCAGTACAGTGTCGAGAGGAACACAGACATCCACACTCTGATCATTGTAGAGTCAGTACAGTTACGAGGTGAGCACAGACATCCACACGCTGATCATTGTAGGGTCTGTACAGTGTCGAGGTGAGCACAGACATCCACACTCTGATCATTGTAGGGTCAGTACATTGTCGAGGTGAGCACAGACATCCAGACGCAGATCATTGTAGGAACAGTACAGTGTCGAGGTGAGCACAGACATCCAGACTCTGATCATTGTAGGGTCAGTACAGTGTCGATGTGAGCACAGTCCTCCACACTCTGATCATTGTAGGGTCAGTACAGTGTCGAGGTGAGCACAGACATCCACACTCTGATCATTGTAGGGTCAGTACAGTGTCGATATCAGCACAGATATCCACACACTGATCATTGTAGGGTCAGTGTAGGAGTGTCGAGGTGAGCACAGACATCCACACTCTGATCATTGTAGGGAGAGTACAGTGACTAGGTGAGCACAGACATCCACACTCTGATCATTGTAGGGTCAGTACAGTGTCGATATCAGCACAGATATCCACACACTGATCATTGTAGGGTCAGTACAGTGTCGAGGTGAGCACAGACATCCACACTCTGATCATAGTGGGGTCAGTACAGTGTCGATGTGAGCACAGACATCCACACTCTGATCATTGTAGTGTCAGTACAGTTACGAGGTGAGCACAGACATCCACACTCTGCTCATTGTAGGGTCAGTACTGTGTCGAGGTGAGCACAGACATCCACACTCTGCTCATTGTAGGGTCAGTACAGTTACGAGGTGAGCACAGACATCCACACTCTGATCATTGTAGCGTCAGTACAGTGTCGAGGTGAGCACAGACATCCACACACTGATCATTGTAGGGTCAGTACAGTGTCGAGGTGAGCACGGACATCCACACTCTGATCATTGTAGGGTCAGTACAGTGTCGAGGTGAGCACAGACATCCACACACTGATCATTGTAGGGTCAGTACAGTGTCGAGGTGAGCACGGACATCCACACTCTGATCATTGTAGTGTCAGTACAGTTACGAGGTGAGCACAGACATCCACACTCTGCTCATTGTAGGGTCAGTACTGTGTCGAGGTGAGCACAGACATCCACACTCTGCTCATTGTAGGGTCAGTACAGTTACGAGGTGAGCACAGACATCCACACTCTGATCATTGTAGCGTCAGTACAGTGTCGAGGTGAGCACAGACATCCACACACTGATCATTGTAGGGTCAGTACAGTGTCGAGGTGAGCACGGACATCCACACTCTGCTCATTGTAGGGTCAGTACAGTTACGAGGTGAGCACAGACATCCACACTCTGATCATTGTAGCGTCAGTACAGTGTCGAGGTGAGCACAGACATCCACACACTGATCATTGTAGGGTCAGTACAGTGTCGAGGTGAGCACGGACATCCACACTCTGATCATTGTAGGGTCAGTACAGTTACGAGGTGAGCACAGATATCCACACTCTGATCATTGTAGGGTCAGTACAGTGTCGAGGTGAGCACAGACATCCACACTCTGATCATTGTAGGGTCAGTACAGTGTCGATATCAGCACAGATATCCACACACTGATCATTGTAGGGTCAGTGTAGGAGTGTCGAGGTGAGCACAGACATCCACACTCTGATCATTGTAGGGAGAGTACAGTGACTAGGTGAGCACAGACATCCACACTCTGATCATTGTAGGGTCAGTACAGTGTCGATATCAGCACAGATATCCACACACTGATCATTGTAGGGTCAGTACAGTGTCGAGGTGAGCACAGACATCCACACTCTGATCATAGTGGGGTCAGTACAGTGTCGATGTGAGCACAGACATCCACACTCTGATCATTGTAGTGTCAGTACAGTTACGAGGTGAGCACAGACATCCACACTCTGCTCATTGTAGGGTCAGTACTGTGTCGAGGTGAGCACAGACATCCACACTCTGCTCATTGTAGGGTCAGTACAGTTACGAGGTGAGCACAGACATCCACACTCTGATCATTGTAGCGTCAGTACAGTGTCGAGGTGAGCACAGACATCCACACACTGATCATTGTAGGGTCAGTACAGTTTCGAGGTGAGCACAGACATCCACACTCTGCTCATTGTAGGGTCAGTACAGTTACGAGGTGAGCACAGACATCCACACTCTGATCATTGTAGCGTCAGTACAGTGTCGAGGTGAGCACAGACATCCACACACTGATCATTGTAGGGTCAGTACAGTTTCGAGAGGAGCACAGACATCCACACTCTGATCATTGTAGGGTCAGTACAGTGTTGATGTGAGCACAGTCCTCCACTCTCTGATCATTGTAGGGTCAGTACAGTGTCGAGGTGAGCACAGACATCCACACTCTGATCATTGTAGGGAGAGTACAGTGTCGAGGTGAGCACAGACATCCACACTCTGATCATTGTAGGGTCAGTACAGTGTCGATATCAGCACAGATATCCACACACTGATCATTGTAGGGTCAGTGTAGGAGTGTCGAGGTGAGCACAGACATCCACACTCTGATCATTGTAGGGTCAGTACAGTGTCGAGAGGAGCACAGACATCCACACGCTGATCATTGTAGGGTCAGTACAGTGTCGAGAGGAGCACAGACATCCACACGCTGATTATTGTAGAGTCAGTACAGTTACGAGGTGAGCACAGACATCCACACGCTGATCATTGTAGGGTCAGTACAGTTACGAGGTGAGCACAGACATTCACACTCTGATCATTGTAGGGTCAGTACAGTGTCGATATCAGCACAGATATCCACACACTGATCATTGTAGGAACAGTACAGTGTCGAGGTGAGCACAGATATCCACACTCTGATCATTGTAGGGTCAGTACAGTTACGAGGTGAGCACAGACATCCACACTCTGATCATTGTAGGGAGAGTACAGTGTCGAGGTGAACACAGACATCCACACTCTGATCATTGTAGAGTCAGTACAGTGTCGAGGTGAACACAGACATCCACACTCTGATCTTTCTTGGGTCAGTACAGTGTCGAGTGAGCACAGACATCCAGACGCTGATCATTGTAGGGTCACTACAGTGTCATGGTGCGCACAGACATCCACATTCTGATCATTGTAGGGTCAGTACAGTGTCGAGGTGAGCACAGACATCCACACTCTGATCATTGTAGAGTCAGTACAGTGTCGAGGTGAACACAGACATCCACACTCTGATTATTGTAGGGTCAGTACAGTGTCGAGGTGAACACAGACATCCACACTCTGATCATTGTAGGGTCAGTACAGTGTCGAGTGAGCACAGACATCCAGACGCTGATCATTGTAGGGTCACTACAGTGTCATGGTGAGCACAGACATCCACATTCTGAACATTGTAGGGTCAGTGTAGGAGTGTCGAGGTGAGCACAGACATCCACACTCTGATCATTGTAGGGTCTGTACAGTGTCGATGTGAGCACAGTCCTCCACACTCTGATCATTGTAGGGAGAGTACAGTGTCGAGGTGAGCACAGACATCCACACTCTGATCATTGTAGGGAGAGTACAGTGTCGAGGTGAGCACAGACATCCAGACTCTGATCATTGTAGTATCAGTACATTGTCGAGGTGAGCACAGACATCCAGACGCTGATCATTGTAGGGTCAGTACATTGTCGAGGCGAGCACAGACATCCACACTCTGATCATTGTAGGGTCAGTACAGTGTCGAGGTGAGCACAGACATCCAGACGCTGATCATTGTAGTGTCAGTACAGAGTCGATGTGAGCACAGTCCTCCACACTCTGATCATTGTAGCGTCAGTACAGTGTCGAGGTGAGCACAGACATCCAGACGCTGATCATTGTAGGTTCAGTGTAGGAGTGTCGAGGTGAGCACAGACATCCACACTGTGATCTTTGTTGGGTCAGTACAGTGTCGAGTTCAGCACAGACATCCGCACGCTGTTCATTGTAGGTTCAGTGTAGGAGTGTCGAGGTGAGCACAGACATCCACACTCTGATCTTTGTTGGGTCAGTACAGTGTCGAGGTGAGCACAGACATCCACACTCTGATCATTGTAGGGTCAGTACAGTGTCGAGTTCAGCACAGACATCCGCACTCTGTTCATTGTAGGGTCAGTACAGTGTCGATGTGAGCACAGACATCCACACTCTGATCATTGTAGAGTCAGTACAGTTACGAGGTGAGCACAGACATCCACACTCTGATCATTGTAGGGTCAGTACAGTGTCGATGTGAGCACAGACATCCACACTCTGATCATTATAGCGTCAGTACAGTGTCGAGGTGAGCACGGACATCCACACTCTGATCATTGTAGGGTCAATGTAGGAGTGTCGTGGTGAGCACAGACATGCACACTCTGATCATTGTAGGGTCAGTGTAGGATTGTCGTGGTGAGCACAGACATCCACACTCTGATCATTGTAGGTTCAGTGTAGGAGTGTCGAGGTGAGCACAGACATCCACACTGTGATCTTTGTTGGGTCAGTACAGTGTCGAGTTCAGCACAGACATCCGCACTCTGTTCATTTTAGGTTCAGTGTAGGAGTGTCGAGGTGAGCACAGACATCCACACTCTGATCATTGTAGGTTCAGTGTAGGAGTGTCGAGGTGAGCACAGACATCCACACTCTGATCATTGTAGGGTCAGTACAGTGTCGATGTGAGCACAGACATCCAGACTCCGATCATTGTAGGGTCAGTACAGTGTCGTGGCGAGCACAGACATCCACACTCTGATCATTGTAGGGTCAGTACAGTGTCGAGGTGAGCACAGACATCCACACTCTGATCATTGTAGGGTCAGTACAGTGTCGAGGTGAGCACAGACATCCACACTCTGATCATTGTAGGGTCAGTACAGTGTCGATGTGAGCACAGACATCCACACTCTGATCATTGTAGGGTCAGTACAGTGTCGAGGTGAGCACAGACATCCACACTCTGATCATTGTAGGGTCAGTACAGTGTCGATATCAGCACAGATATCCACACTCTGATCATTGTAGGATCAGTGAAGGAGTGTCGAGATGAGCACAGACATCCACACTCTGATTATTGTAGGGTCAGTACAGTGTCGAGGTGAGCACAGACATCCACACTCTGATCATTGTAGGGTCAGTACAGTGTCGATATCAGCACAGATATCCACACACTGATCATTGTAGGGTCAGTACAGTTACGAGGTGAGCACAGACATCCACACACTGATCATTGTAGGGTCAGTACAGTGTCGAGGTGAGCACAGACATCCACACACTGATCATTGTAGGGTCAGTACAGTGTCGAGGTGAGCACAGACATCCACACTCTGATCATTGTAGGGTCAGTACAGTGTCGAGGTGAGCACAGACATCCAGACGCTGATCATTGTAGTGTCAGTACAGTGTCGATGTGAGCACAGTCCTCCACACGCTGATCATTGTACGGTCAGTACAGTGTCGAGGCGAGCACAGACATCCACACTCTGATCATTGTAGGGTCAGTACAGTGTCGAGGTGAGCACAGACATCCACACACTGATCATAGTAGGGTCAGTACAGTGTCGATATCAGCACAGACATCCACACTCTGATCATTGTAGGGTCAGTACAGTGTCGAGGTGAGCACAGACATCCACACTCTGATCATTGTAGGGTCAGTACAGTGTCGATATCAGCACAGATATCCACACTCTGATCATTGTAGGGTCAGTACAGTGTTGATATCAGCACAGATATCCACACACTGATCATTGTAGGGTCAGTGTAGGAGTGTCGAGGTGAGCACAGACATCCACACTCTGATCATTGTAGGGTCAGTACAGTGTCGATATCAGCACAGATATCCACACACTGATCATTGTAGGAACAGTACAGTGTCGAGGTGAGCACAGACATCCACACTCTGATCATTGTAGGGTCAGTACAGTGTCGAGAGGAACACAGACATCCACACTCAGATCATTGTAGGGTCAGTACAGTGTCGAGAGGAGCACAGACATCCACACGCTGATCATTGTAGAGTCAGTACAGTTACGAGGTGAGCACAGACATCCACACTCTGATCATTGTAGGTTCAGTACAGTGTCGATATCAGCACAGATATCCACACACTGATCATTGTAGGAACAGTACAGTGTCGAGGTGAGCACAGACATCCACACTCTGATCATTGTAGGGTCAGTACAGTGTCGAGGTGAACACAGACATCCACACTCTGATCATTGTAGGGTCAGTACAGTGTCGAGGTGAACACAGACATCCACACTCTGATCATTGTAGGGTCACTACAGTGTCATGGTGAGCACAGACATCCACATTCTGATCATTGTAGTGTCAGTGTAGGAGTGTCGAGGTGAGCACAGACATCCACACTCTGATCATTGTAGTGTCAGTACCGTGTCGAGGTGAGCACAGACATCCACACTCTGATCATAGTAGGGTCAGTACAGTGTCGAGAGGAACACAGACATCCACACTCTGATCATTGTAGAGTTAGTACAGTTACGAGGTGAGCACAGACATCCACACGCTGATCATTGTAGGGTCTGTACAGTGTCGAGGTGAGCACAGACATCCACACTCTGATCATAGTAGGGTCAGTACAGTGTCGAGAGGAACACAGACATCCACACTCTGATCATTGTAGAGTCAGTACAGTTACGAGGTGAGCACAGACATCCACACTCTGATCATTGTAGGGTCAGTACAGTGTCGAGGTGAACACAGACATCCACACTCTGATCATTGTAGGGTCACTACAGTGTCATGGTGAGCACAGACATCCACATTCTGATCATTGTAGTGTCAGTGTAGGAGTGTCGAGGTGAGCACAGACATCCACACTCTGATCATTGTAGTGTCAGTACCGTGTCGAGGTGAGCACAGACATCCACACTCTGATCATATTAGGGTCAGTACAGTGTCGAGAGGAACACAGACATCCACACGCTGATCATTGTAGGGTCTGTACAGTGTCGAGGTGAGCACAGACATCCACACTCTGATCATTGTAGGGTCAGTACAGTTACGAGGTGAGCACAGACATCCACACTCTGATCATTGTAGGGAGAGTACAGTGTCGAGGTGAACACAGACATCCACACTCTGATCATTGTAGAGTCAGTACAGTGTCGAGGTGAACACAGACATCCACACTCTGATCTTTGTTGGGTCAGTACAGTGTCGAGGTGAGCACAGACATCCACACTCTGATCATTGTAGGGTCAGTACAGTGTCGATGTGAGCACAGACATCCACACTCTGATCATTGTAGGGTCAGTACAGTGTCGAGGTGAGCACAGACATCCACACTCTGATCATTGTAGGGTCAGTACAGTGTCGATATCAGCACAGATATCCACACTCTGATCATTGTAGGATCAGTGAAGGAGTGTCGAGATGAGCACAGACATCCACACTCTGATTATTGTAGGGTCAGTACAGTGTCGATATCAGCACAGATATCCACACTCTGATCATTGTAGGGTCAGTACAGTGTCGAGGTGAGCACAGACATCCAGACGCTGATCATTGTAGTGTCAGTACAGTGTCGATGTGAGCACAGTCCTCCACACGCTGATCATTGTACGGTCAGTACAGTGTCGAGGCGAGCACAGACATCCACACTCTGATCATTGTAGGGTCAGTACAGTGTCGAGGTGAGCACAGACATCCACACGCTGATCATTGTAGGGTCAGTACAGTGTCGATATCAGCACAGACTTCCACACTCTGATCATTGTAGGGTCAGTACAGTGTCGAGGTGAGCACAGACATCCACACTCTGATCATTGTAGAGAGAGTACAGTGTCGATATCAGCACAGACATCCACACTCTGATCATTGTAGGGTCAGTACAGTGTCGAGGTGAGCACAGACATCCACACTCTGATCATTGTAGAGTCAGTACAGTGTCGAGGTGAGCACAGTCCTCCACACTCTGATCATTGTAGGGTCAGTACAGTGTCGAGGTGAGCACAGTCCTCCACACTCTGATCATTGTAGAGTCAGTACAGTGACGAGATGAGCACAGACATCCACACTCTGATCATTGTAGGGTCAGTACAGTGTCGAGGTGAGCACAGACATCCACACTCAGATCATTGTAGAGTCAGTACATTGTCGAGGGGAGCACAGACATCCAGACGCTGATCATTGTAGGGAGAGTACAGTGTCGAGGTGAGCACAGACATCCACACTCTGATCATTGTAGGGTCAGTACAGTGTCGATATCAGCACAGATATCCACACTCTGATCATTGTAGGGTCAGTACAGTGTTGATATCAGCACAGATATCCACACACTGATCATTGCAGGGTCAGTGTAGGAGTGTCGAGGTGAGCACAGACATCCACACTCTGATCATTGTAGGGTCAGTACAGTGTCGATATCAGCACAGATATCCACACACTGATCATTGTAGGGTCAGTGTAGGAGTGTCGAGGTGAGCACAGACATCCACACTCTGATCATTGTAGGGTCAGTACAGTGTCGAGAGGAACACAGACATCCACACTCAGATCATTGTAGGGTCAGTACAGTGTCGAGGTGAGCACAGACATCCACACTCTGATCATTGTAGAGTCAGTACAGTGTCGAGGTGAGCACAGACATCCACACTCTGATCATTGTAGGGTCAGTACAGTGTCGAGTTCAGCACAGACATCCGCACTCTGTTCATTGTAGGGTCAGTACAGTGTCGATGTGAGCACAGACATCCACACTCTGATCATTGTAGAGTCAGTACAGTTACGAGGTGAGCACAGACATCCACATTCTGATCATTGTAGGGTCAGTACAGTGTCGAGGTGAGCACAGACATCCACACTCTGATCATTGTAGAGTCAGTACAGTGTCGAGGTGAACACAGACATCCACACTCTGATTATTGTAGGGTCAGTACAGTGTCGAGGTGAACACAGACATCCACACTCTGATCATTGTAGGGTCAGTACAGTGTCGAGTGAGCACAGACATCCAGACGCTGATCATTGTAGGGTCACTACAGTGTCATGGTGAGCACAGACATCCACATTCTGATCATTGTAGGGTCAGTGTAGGAGTGTCGAGGTGAGCACAGACATCCACACTCTGATCATTGTAGGGTCTGTACAGTGTCGATGTGAGCACAGTCCTCCACACTCTGATCATTGTAGGGAGAGTACAGTGTCGAGGTGAGCACAGACATCCACACTCTGATCATTGTAGGGAGAGTACAGTGTCGAGGTGAGCACAGACATCCAGACTCTGATCATTGTAGTATCAGTACATTGTCGAGGTGAGCACAGACATCCAGACGCTGATCATTGTAGGGTCAGTACATTGTCGAGGCGAGCACAGACATCCACACTCTGATCATTGTAGGGTCAGTACAGTGTCGAGGTGAGCACAGACATCCAGACGCTGATCATTGTAGTGTCAGTACAGAGTCGATGTGAGCACAGTCCTCCACACTCTGATCATTGTAGCGTCAGTACAGTGTCGAGGTGAGCACAGACATCCAGACGCTGATCATTGTAGGTTCAGTGTAGGAGTGTTGAGGTGAGCACAGACATCCACACTGTGATCTTTGTTGGGTCAGTACAGTGTCGAGTTCAGCACAGACATCCGCACGCTGTTCATTGTAGGTTCAGTGTAGGAGTGTCGAGGTGAGCACAGACATCCACACTCTGATCTTTGTTGGGTCAGTACAGTGTCGAGGTGAGCACAGACATCCACACTCTGATCATTGTAGGGTCAGTACAGTGTCGAGTTCAGCACAGACATCCGCACTCTGTTCATTGTAGGGTCAGTACAGTGTCGATGTGAGCACAGACATCCACACTCTGATCATTGTAGAGTCAGTACAGTTACGAGGTGAGCACAGACATCCACACTCTGATCATTGTAGGGTCAGTACAGTGTCGATGTGAGCACAGACATCCACACTCTGATCATTATAGCGTCAGTACAGTGTCGAGGTGAGCACGGACATCCACACTCTGATCATTGTAGGGTCAATGTAGGAGTGTCGTGGTGAGCACAGACATGCACACTCTGATCATTGTAGGGTCAGTGTAGGAGTGTCGTGGTGAGCACAGACATCCACACTCTGATCATTGTAGGTTCAGTGTAGGAGTGTCGAGGTGAGCACAGACATCCACACTGTGATCTTTGTTGGGTCAGTACAGTGTCGAGTTCAGCACAGACATCCGCACTCTGTTCATTTTAGGTTCAGTGTAGGAGTGTCGAGGTGAGCACAGACATCCACACTCTGATCATTGTAGGTTCAGTGTAGGAGTGTCGAGGTGAGCACAGACATCCACACTCTGATCATTGTAGGGTCAGTACAGTGTCGATGTGAGCACAGACATCCAGACTCCGATCATTGTAGGGTCAGTACAGTGTCGAGGCGAGCACAGACATCCACACTCTTGTCATCGTAGGGTCAGTACAGTGTCGAGGTGAGCACAGACATCCACACTCTGATCATTGTAGGGTCAGTACAGTGTCGAGGTGAGCACAGACATCCACACTCTGATCATTGTAGGGTCAGTACAGTGTCGATGTGAGCACAGACATCCACACTCTGATCATTGTAGGGTCAGTACAGTGTCGAGGTGAGCACAGACATCCACACTCTGATCATTGTAGGGTCAGTACAGTGTCGATATCAGCACAGATATCCACACTCTGATCATTGTAGGATCAGTGAAGGAGTGTCGAGATGAGCACAGACATCCACACTCTGATTATTGTAGGGTCAGTACAGTGTCGAGGTGAGCACAGACATCCACACTCTGATCATTGTAGGGTCAGTACAGTGTCGATATCAGCACAGATATCCACACTCTGATCATTGTAGGATCAGTGAAGGAGTGTCGAGATGAGCACAGACATCCACACTCTGATCATTGTAGGGTCAGTACAGTGTCGATATCAGCACAGATATCCACACTCTGATCATTGTAGGGTCAGTACAGTGTCGAGGTGAGCACAGACATCCAGACGCTGATCATTGTAGTGTCAGTACAGTGTCGATGTGAGCACAGTCCTCCACACGCTGATCATTGTACGGTCAGTACAGTGTCGAGGCGAGCACAGACATCCACACTCTGATCATTGTAGGGTCAGTACAGTGTCGAGGTGAGCACAGACATCCACACTCTGATCATTGTAGGGAGAGTACAGTGTCGATATCAGCACAGACATCCACACTCTGATCATTGTAGGGTCAGTACAGTGTCGAGGTGAGCACAGACATCCACACTCTGATCATTGTAGAGTCAGTACAGTGTCGAGGTGAGCACAGTCCTCCACACTCTGATCATTGTAGGGTCAGTACAGTGTCGAGGGGAGCACAGATATCCACACACTGATCATTGTAGGGAGAGTACAGTGTCGAGGTGAGCACAGACATCCACACTCTGATCATTGTAGGGTCAGTACAGTGTCGATATCAGCACCGATATCCACACACTGATCATTGTAGGGTCAGTGTAGGAGTGTCGAGGTGAGCACAGACATCCACACTCTGATCATTGTAGGGTCAGTACAGTGTCGATATCAGCACAGATATCCACACACTGATCATTGTAGGGTCAGTGTAGGAGTGTCGAGGTGAGCACAGACATCCACACTCTGATCATAGTAGGGTCAGTACAGTGTCGAGAGGAACACAGACATCCACACTCAGATCATTGTAGGGTCAGTACAGTGTCGAGAGGAGCACAGACATCCACACGCTGATCATTGTAGAGTCAGTACAGTTACGAGGTGAGCACAGACATCCACACTCTGATCATTGTAGGGTCAGTACAGTGTCGATATCAGCACAGATATCCACACACTGATCATTGTAGGAACAGTACAGTGTCGAGGTGAGCACAAACATCCACACTCTGATCATTGTAGGGTCAGTACAGTGTCGAGGTGAACACAGACATCCACACTCTGATCATTGTAGGGTCACTACAGTGTCATGGTGAGCACAGACATCCACATTCTGATCATTGTAGTGTCAGTGTAGGAGTGTCGAGGTGAGCACAGACATCCACACTCTGATCATTGTAGTGTCAGTACCGTGTCGAGGTGAGCACAGACATCCACACTCTGATCATAGTAGGGTCAGTACAGTGTCGAGAGGAACACAGACATCCACACTCTGATCATTGTAGAGTTAGTACAGTTACGAGGTGAGCACAGACATCCACACGCTGATCATTGTAGGGTCAGTACAGTGTCGAGGTGAGCACAGACATCCACACGCTGATCATTGTAGGGTCTGTACAGTGTCGAGGTGAGCACAGACATCCACACTCTGATCATAGTAGGGTCAGTACAGTGTCGAGAGGAACACAGACATCCACACTCTGATCATTGTAGAGTCAGTACAGTTACGAGGCGAGCACAGACATCCACACTCTTGTCATCGTAGGGTCAGTACAGTGTCGAGGTGAGCACAGACATCCACACTCTGATCATTGTAGGGTCAGTACAGTGTCGAGGTGAGCACAGACATCCACACTCTGATCATTGTAGGGTCAGTACAGTGTCGATATCAGCACATATATCCACACTCTGATCATTGTAGGGTCAGTGAAGGAGTGTCGAGATGAGCACAGACATCCACACTCTGATTATTGTAGGGTCAGTACAGTGTCGAGGTGAGCACAGACATCCACACTCTGATCATTGTAGGGTCAGTACAGTGTCGATATCAGCACAGATATACACACTCTGATCATTGTAGGATCAGTGAAGGAGTGTCGAGATGAGCACAGACATCCACACTCTGATCATTGTAGGGTCAGTACAGTGTCGATATCAGCACAGATATCCACACTCTGATCATTGTAGGGTCAGTACTGTGTCGAGGTGAGCACAGACATCCAGACGCTGATCATTGTAGTGTCAGTACAGTGTCGATGTGAGCACAGTCCTCCACACGCTGATCATTGTACGGTCAGTACAGTGTCGAGGCGAGCACAGACATCCACACTCTGATCATTGTAGGGTCAGTACAGTGTCGAGGTGAGCACAGACATCCACACTCTGATCATTGTAGGGAGAGTACAGTGTCGATATCAGCACAGACATCCACACTCTGATCATTGTAGGGTCAGTACAGTGTCGAGGTGAGCACAGACATCCACACTCTGATCATTGTAGAGTCAGTACAGTGTCGAGGGGAGCACAGACATCCACACACTGATCATTGTAGGGTCAGTACAGTGTCGATATCAGCACAGATATCCACACACTGATTATTGTAGGGTCAGTACAGTGTCGAGGTGAGCACAGACATCCACACTCTGATCATTGTAGGGTCAGTACAGTGTCGATATCAGCACAGATATCCACACACTGATCATTGTAGGGTCAGTACAGTGTCGAGGTGAGCACAGACATCCACACACTGATCATTGTAGGGTCAGTGTAGGAGTGTCGAGGTGAGCACAGACATCCACACTCTGATCATTGTAGGGTCAGTACAGTGTCGATATCAGCACAGATATCCACACACTGATCATTGTAGGGTCAGTGTAGGAGTGTCGAGGTGAGCACAGACATCCACACTCTGATCATAGTAGGGTCAGTACAGTGTCGAGAGGAACACAGACATCCACACTCAGATCATTGTAGGGTCAGTACACTGTCGAGAGGAGCACAGACATCCACACGCTGATCATTGTAGAGTCAGTACAGTTACGAGGTGAGCACAGACATCCACACTCTGATCATTGTAGGGTCAGTACAGTGTCGAGGTGAACACAGACATCCACACTCTGATCATTGTAGGGTCAGTACAGTGTCGAGGTGAACACAGACATCCACACTCTGATCATTGTAGGGTCACTACAGTGTCATGGTGAGCACAGACATCCACATTCTGATCATTGTAGTGTCAGTGTAGGAGTGTCGAGGTGAGCACAGACATCCACACTCTGATCATTGTAGTGTCAGTACCGTGTCGAGGTGAGCACAGACATCCACACTCTGATCATAGTAGGGTCAGTACAGTGTCGAGAGGAACACAGACATCCACACTCTGATCATTGTAGAGTTAGTACAGTTACGAGGTGAGCACAGACATCCACACGCTGATCATTGTAGGGTCTGTACAGTGTCAAGGTGAGCACAGACATCCACACTCTGATCATAGTAGGGTCAGTACAGTGTCGAGAGGAACACAGACATCCAGACGCTGATCATTGTAGGGTCAGTACAGTGTCGAGGTGAGCACAGACATCCACACTCTGATCATTGTAGAGTCAGTACAGTTACGAGGTGAGCACAGACATCCACACTCTGATCATTGTAGGGTCAGTACAGTGTCGAGGTGAACACAGACATCCACACTCTGATCATTGTAGGGTCACTACAGTGTCATGGTGAGCACAGACATCCACATTCTGATCATTGTAGTGTCAGTGTAGGAGTGTCGAGGTGAACACAGACATCCACATTCTGATCATTGTAGTGTCAGTGTAGGAGTGTCGAGGTGAACACAGACATCCACATTCTGATCATTGTAGTGTCAGTGTAGGAGTGTCGAGGTGAACACAGACATCCACACTCTGATCATTGTAGGGTCACTACAGTGTCATGGTGAGCACAGACATCCACATTCTGATCATTGTAGTGTCAGTGTAGGAGTGTCGAGGTGAGCACAGATATCCACACTCTGATCATAGTAGGGTCAGTACAGTGTCGAGAGGAACACAGACATCCACACTCTGATCATTGTAGAGTCAGTACAGTTACGAGGTGAGCACAGACATCCACACGCTGATCATTGTAGGGTCTGTACAGTGTCGAGGTGAGCACAGACATCCACACTCTGATCATTGTAGGGTCAGTACAGTGTCGATGTGAGCACAGTCCTCCACACTCTGATCATTGTAGGGTCAGTACATTGTCGAGGTGAGCACAGACATCCAGACGCAGATCATTGTAGGAACAGTACAGTGTCGAGGTGAGCACAGACATCCAGACTCTGATCATTGTAGGGTCAGTACAGTGTCGATGTGAGCACAGTCCTCCACACTCTGATCATTGTAGGGTCAGTACAGTGTCGAGGTGAGCACAGACATCCACACTCTGATCATTGTAGGGTCAGTACAGTGTCGATATCAGCACAGATATCCACACACTGATCATTGTAGGGTCAGTGTAGGAGCGTCGAGGTGAACACAGACATCCACACTCTGATCATTGTAGGGTCAGTGTAGGAGTGTCGAGGTGAGCACAGACATCCACACTCTGATCATTGTAGGGAGAGTACAGTGACTAGGTGAGCACAGACATCCACACTCTGATCATTGTAGGGTCAGTACAGTGTCGAGAGGAGCACAGACATCCACACGCTGATCATTGTAGAGTCAGTACAGTTACGAGGTGAGTACAGACATCCACACTCTGATCATTGTAGGGTCAGTACAGTGTCGAGGTGAGTACAGACATCCACACTCTGATCATTGTAGGGAGAGTACAGTGACTAGGTGAGCACAGACATCCACACTCTGATCATTGTAGGGAGAGTACAGTGACTAGGTGAGCACAGACATCCACACTCTGATCATTGTAGGGTCAGTACATTGTCGAGGTGAGCACTGACATCCACACTCTGATCATTGTAGGGTCAGTACAGTGTCGATATCAGCAAAGATATCCACACTCTGATCATTGTAGGGTCAGTACCGTGTCGAGGTGAGCACAGACATCCACACTCTGATCATTGTAGGGTCAGTACAGTGTCGAGGTGAGCACAGACATCCTCACTCTGATCATTGTACGGTCAGTACAGTGTCGAGGTGAGCACAGACATCCACACTCTGATCTTTGTTGGGTCAGTACAGTGTCGAGGTGAACACAGACATCCACACTCTGATCATTGTAGGGTCAGTACAGTGTCGAGGTGAACACAGACATCCACACTCTGATCATTGTAGGGTCAGTACAGTGTCGAGTGAGCACAGACATCCAGACGCTGATCATTGTAGGGTCACTACAGTGTCATGGTGAGCACAGACATCCACACTCTGATCATTGTAGGGTCAGTGTAGGAGTGTCGAGGTGAGCACAGACATCCACACTCTGATCATAGTAGGGTCAGTACAGTGTCGATGTGAGCACAGACATCCACACTCTGATCATTGTAGTGTCAGTACAGTTACGAGGTGAGCACAGACATCCACACTCTGCTCATTGTAGTGTCAGTACTGTGTCGAGGTGAGCACAGACATCCACACTCTGCTCATTGTTGGGTCAGTACAGTTACGAGGTGAGCACAGACATCCACACTCTGATCATAGTAGGGTCAGTACAGTGTCGAGAGGAACACAGACATCCACACTCTGATCATTGTAGAGTCAGTACAGTTACGAGGTGAGCACAGACATCCACACTCTGATCATTGTAGCGTCAGTACAGTGTCGAGGTGAGCACAGACATCCACACTCTGATCATTGTAGAGTCAGTACAGTGTCGAGGTGAGCACAGACATCCAGACGCAGATCATTGTAGGGTCAGTACAGTGTTGATGTCAGCACAGTCCTCCACTCTCTGATCATTGTAGGGTCAGTACAGTGTCGAGGTGAGCACAGACATCCACACTCTGATCATTGTAGGGAGAGTACAGTGTCGAGGTGAGCACAGACATCCACACTCTGATCATTGTAGGGTCAGTACAGTGTCGATATCAGCACAGATATCCACACACTGATCATTGTAGGGTCAGTGTAGGAGTGTCGAGGTGAGCACAGACATCCACACTCTGATCATTGTAGGGTCAGTACAGTGTCGAGAGGAGCACAGACATCCACACGCTGATCATTGTAGGGTCAGTACAGTGTCGAGAGGAGCACAGACATCCACACGCTGATTATTGTAGAGTCAGTACAGTTACGAGGTGAGCACAGACATCCACACTCTGATCATTGTAGGGTCACTACAGTGTCATGGTGAGCACAGACATCCACATTCTGATCATTGTAGTGTCAGTGTAGGAGTGTCGAGGTGAGCACAGACATCCACACTCTGATCATTGTAGTGTCAGTACCGTGTCGAGGTGAGCACAGACATCCACACTCTGATCATAGTAGGGTCAGTACAGTGTCGAGAGGAACACAGACATCCACACTCTGATCATTGTAGAGTTAGTACAGTTACGAGGTGAGCACAGACATCCACACGCTGATCATTGTAGGGTCTGTACAGTGTCGAGGTGAGCACAGACATCCACACTCTGATCATAGTAGGGTCAGTACAGTGTCGAGAGGAACACAGACATCCACACTCTGATCATTGTAGAGTCAGTACAGTTACGAGGTGAGCACAGACATCCACACTCTGATCATTGTAGGGTCAGTACAGTGTCGAGGTGAGCACAGACATCCACACTCTGATCATTGTAGGGTCACTACAGTGTCATGGTGAGCACAGACATCCACATTCTGATCATTGTAGTGTCAGTGTAGGAGTGTCGAGGTGAACACAGACATCCACATTCTGATCATTGTAGTGTCAGTGTAGGAGTGTCGAGGTGAACACAGACATCCACATTCTGATCATTGTAGTGTCAGTGTAGGAGTGTCGAGGTGAACACAGACATCCACACTCTGATCATTGTAGGGTCACTACAGTGTCATGGTGAGCACAGACATCCACATTCTGATCATTGTAGTGTCAGTGTAGGAGTGTCGAGGTGAGCACAGATATCCACACTCTGATCATAGTAGGGTCAGTACAGTGTCGAGAGGAACACAGACATCCACACTCTGATCATTGTAGAGTCAGTACAGTTACGAGGTGAGCACAGACATCCACACGCTGATCATTGTAGGGTCTGTACAGTGTCGAGGTGAGCACAGACATCCACACTCTGATCATTGTAGGGTCAGTACAGTGTCGATGTGAGCACAGTCCTGCACACTCTGATCATTGTAGGGTCAGTACAGTGTCGAGGTGAGCACAGACATCCAGACTCTGATCATTGTAGGGTCAGTACAGTGTCGATGTGAGCACAGTCCTCCACACTCTGATCATTGTAGGGTCAGTACAGTGTCGAGGTGAGCACAGACATCCACACTCTGATCATTGTAGGGTCAGTACAGTGTCGATATCAGCACAGATATCCACACACTGATCATTGTAGGGTCAGTGTAGGAGTGTCGAGGTGAACACAGACATCCACACTCTGATCATTGTAGGGTCAGTGTAGGAGTGTCGAGGTGAGCACAGACATCCACACTCTGATCATTGTAGGGAGAGTACAGTGACTAGGTGAGCACAGACATCCACACTCTGATCATTGTAGGGTCAGTACAGTGTCGAGAGGAGCACAGACATCCACACGCTGATCATTGTAGAGTCAGTACAGTTACGAGGTGAGCACAGACATCCACACACTGATCATTGTAGGGTCAGTACAGTGTCGATATCAGCACAGACATCCACACACTGATCATTGTAGGGTCAGTACAGTGTCGAGAGGAACACAGACATCCACACTCTGATCATTGTAGGGTCAGTACAGTGTCGAGGTGAGCACAGACATCCACACTCTGATCATTGTAGGGTCAGTACAGTGTCGAGGTGAGCACAGACATCCACACTCTGATCATTGTAGGGTCAGTACAGTGTCGATGTGAGCACAGACATCCACACTCTGATCATTGTAGGGTCAGTACAGTGTCGAGAGGAGCACAGACATCCACACGCTGATCATTGTAGAGTCAGTACAGTTACGAGGTGAGCACAGACATCCACACTCTGATCATTGTAGGGTCAGTACATTGTCGAGGTGAGCACTGACATCCACACTCTGATCATTGTAGGGTCAGTACCGTGTCGAGGTGAGCACAGACATCCTCACTCTGATCATTGTACGGTCAGTACAGTGTCGAGGTGAGCACAGACATCCACACTCTGATCTTTGTTGGGTCAGTACAGTGTCGAGGTGAACACAGACATCCACACTCTGATCATTGTAGGGTCAGTACAGTGTCGAGGTGAACACAGACATCCACACTCTGATCATTGTAGGATCAGTACAGTGTCGAGGTGAGCACAGACATCCACACTCTGATCATTGTAGGGAGAGTACAGTGTCGAGGTGAGCACAGACATCCACACTCTGATCATTGTAGGGTCAGTACAGTGTCGATATCAGCACAGATATCCACACACTGATCATTGTAGGGTCAGTGTAGGAGTGTCGAGGTGAGCACAGACATCCACACTCTGATCATTGTAGGGTCAGTACAGTGTCGAGAGGAGCACAGACATCCACACGCTGATCATTGTAGGGTCAGTACAGTTACGAGAGGCGCACAGACATCCACACGCTGATTATTGTAGAGTCAGTACAGTTACGAGGTGAGCACAGACATCCACACGCTGATCATTGTAGGAACAGTACAGTGTCGAGGTGAGCACAGATATCCACACTCTGATCATTGTAGGGTCAGTACAGTGTCGAGGTGAGCACGGACATCCACACTCTGATCATTGTAGGGAGAGTACAGTGTCGAGGTGAGCACAGACATCCACACTCTGATCATTGTAGGGAGAGTACAGTGTCGAGGTGAACACAGACATCCACACTCTGATCTTTGTTGGGTCAGTACAGTGTCGAGGTGAACACAGACATCCACACTCTGATCTTTGTTGGGTCAGTACAGTGTCGAGGTGAACACAGACATCCACACTCTGATCTTTGTTGGGTCAGTACAGTGTCGAGGTGAACACAGACATCCACACTCTGATCATTGTAGGGTCAGTGTAGGAGTGTCATGGTGAGCACAGACATCCACATTCTGATCATTGTAGAGTCAGTACAGTGTCGAGGTGAACACAGACATCCACACTCTGATCATTGTTGGGTCAGTACAGTGTCGAGGTGAGCACAGACATCCACACTCTGATCATTGTAGAGTCAGTACAGTGTCGAGGTGAACACAGACATCCACACTCTGATCATTGTAGGGTCAGTACAGTGTCGAGTGAGCACAGACATCCAGACGCTGATCATTGTAGGGTCACTACAGTGTCATGGTGAGCACAGACATCCACATTCTGATCATTGTAGGGTCAGTGTAGGAGTGTCGAGGTGAGCACAGACATCCACACTCTGATCATTGTAGGGTCTGTACAGTGTCGATGTGAGCACAGTCCTCCACACTCTGATCATTGTAGGGAGAGTACAGTGTCGAGGTGAGCACAGACATCCACACTCTGATCATTGTAGGGAGAGTACAGTGTCGAGGTGAGCACAGACATCCAGACTCTGATCATTGTAGTATCAGTACATTGTCGAGGTGAGCACAGACATCCAGACGCTGATCATTGTAGGGTCAGTACATTGTCGAGGCGAGCACAGACATCCACACTCTGATCATTGTAGGGTCAGTGTAGGAGTGTCGAGGTGAGCACAGACATCCACACTCTGATCATTGTAGGGTCTGTACAGTGTCGATGTGAGCACAGTCCTCCACACTCTGATCATTGTAGGGAGAGTACAGTGTCGAGGTGAGCACAGACATCCACACTCTGATCATTGTAGGGAGAGTACAGTGTCGAGGTGAGCACAGACATCCAGACGCTGATCATTGTAGTGTCAGTACAGAGTCGATGTGAGCACAGTCCTCCACACTCTGATCATTGTAGCGTCAGTACAGTGTCGAGGTGAGCACAGACATCCAGACGCTGATCATTGTAGGTTCAGTGTAGGAGTGTCGAGGTGAGCACAGACATCCACACTGTGATCTTTGTTGGGTCAGTACAGTGTCGAGTTCAGCACAGACATCCGCACGCTGTTCATTGTAGGTTCAGTGTAGGAGTGTCGAGGTGAGCACAGACATCCACACTCTGATCTTTGTTGGGTCAGTACAGTGTCGAGGTGAGCACAGACATCCACACTCTGATCATTGTAGGGTCAGTACAGTGTCGAGTTCAGCACAGATATCCACACACTGATCATTGTAGGGTCAGTAGAGTGTCGAGGTGAGCACAGACATCCGCACTCTGTTCATTGTAGGGTCAGTACAGTGTCGAGAGGAACACAGACATCCACACGCTGATCATTGTAGAGTCAGTACAGTTACGAGGTGAGCACAGACATCCACACTCTGATCATTGTAGGGTCAGTACAGTGTCGATGTGAGCACAGACATCCACACTCTGATCATTATAGCGTCAGTACAGTGTCGAGGTGAGCACGGACATCCACACTCTGATCATTGTAGGGTCAATGTAGGAGTGTCGTGGTGAGCACAGACATCCACACTCTGATCATTGTAGGTTCAGTGTAGGAGTGTCGAGGTGAGCACAGACATCCACACTCTGATCATTGTAGGGTCACTACAGTGTCAAGGTGGGCAGAGACATCCATACTCTGATCATTGTAGGGTCAGTACAGTGTCGATATCAGCACAGATATCCACACACTGATCATTGTAGGGTCAGTGTAGGAGTGTCGAGGTGAACACAGACATCCACACTCTGATCATTGTAGGGTCAGTGTAGGAGTGTCGAGGTGAGCACAGACATCCACACTCTGATCATTGTAGGGAGAGTACAGTGACTAGGTGAGCACAGACATCCACACTCTGATCATTGTAGGGTCAGTACAGTGTCGAGAGGAGCACAGACATCCACACGCTGATCATTGTAGAGTCAGTACAGTTACGAGGTGAGCACAGACATCCACACTCTGATCATTGTAGGGTCAGTACAGTGTCGATGTGAGCACAGACATCCACACTCTGATCATTGTAGGGTCAGTACAGTGTCGAGAGGAGCACAGACATCCACACGCTGATCATTGTAGAGTCAGTACAGTTACGAGGTGAGCACAGACATCCACACTCTGATCATTGTAGGGTCAGTACATTGTCGAGGTGAGCACTGACATCCACACTCTGATCATTGTAGGGTCAGTACCGTGTCGAGGTGAGCACAGACATCCTCACTCTGATCATTGTACGGTCAGTACAGTGTCGAGGTGAGCACAGACATCCACACTCTGATCTTTGTTGGGTCAGTACAGTGTCGAGGTGAACACAGACATCCACACTCTGATCATTGTAGGGTCAGTACAGTGTCGAGGTGAACACAGACATCCACACTCTGATCATTGTAGGGTCAGTACAGTGTCGAGTGAGCACAGACATCCAGACGCTGATCATTGTAGGGTCACTACAGTGTCATGGTGAGCACAGACATCCACACTCTGATCATTGTAGGGTCAGTGTAGGAGTGTCGAGGTGAGCACAGACATCCACACTCTGATCATTGTAGGGTCAGTACAGTGTTGATGTGAGCACAGACATCCACACTCTGATCATTGTAGTGTCAGTACAGTTACGAGGTGAGCACAGACATCCACACTCTGCTCATTGTAGGGTCAGTACTGTGTCGAGGTGAGCACAGACATCCACACTCTGCTCATTGTAGGGTCAGTACAGTTACGAGGTGAGCACAGACATCCACACTCTGATCATAGTAGGGTCAGTACAGTGTCGAGAGGAACACAGACATCCACACTCTGATCATTGTAGGGTCAGTACTGTGTCGAGGTGAGCACAGACATCCACACTCTGCTCATTGTAGGGTCAGTACAGTTACGAGGTGAGCACAGACATCCACACTCTGATCATTGTAGGGTCAGTACAGTTACGAGGTGAGCACAGACATCCACACTCTGATCATTGTAGCGTCAGTACAGTGTCGAGGTGAGCACAGACATCCACACTCTGATCATTGTAGAGTCAGTACAGTGTCGAGGTGAGCACAGACATCCACACTCTGATCATTGTAGGGTCAGTACAGTGTCGAGGTGAGCACAGACATCCACACTCTGATCATTGTAGGGTCAGTACAGTGTCGAGGTGAGCACAGACATCCAGACGCAGATCATTGTAGGGTCAGTACAGTGTCGAGGCGAGCACAGACATCCACACTCTGATCATTGTAGGGTCAGTACAGTGTTGATGTGAGCACAGTCCTCCACTCTCTGATCATTGTAGGGTCAGTACAGTGTCGAGGTGAGCACAGACATCCACACTCTGATCATTGTAGGGAGAGTACAGTGTCGAGGTGAGCACAGACATCCACACTCTGATCATTGTAGGGTCAGTACAGTGTCGATATCAGCACAGATATCCACACACTGATCATTGTAGGGTCAGTACAGTGTCGAGGTGAGCACAGACATCCACACTCTGATCATTGTAGGGTCAGTGTAGGAGTGTCGAGGTGAGCACAGACATCCACACTCTGATCATTGTAGGGTCAGTACAGTGTCGAGAGGAGCACAGACATCCACACGCTGATCATTGTAGGGTCAGTACAGTGTCGAGAGGAGCACAGACATCCACACGCTGATTATTGTAGAGTCAGTACAGTTACGAGGTGAGCACAGACATCCACACGCTGATCATTGTAGGGTCAGTACAGTTACGAGGTGAGCACAGACATTCACACTCTGATCATTGTAGGGTCAGTACAGTGTCGATATCAGCACAGATATCCACACACTGATCATTGTAGGAACAGTACAGTGTCGAGGTGAGCACAGATATCCACACTCTGATCATTGTAGGGTCAGTACAGTTACGAGGTGAGCATAGACATCCACACTCTGATCATTGTAGGGAGAGTACAGTGTCGAGGTGAACACAGACATCCACACTCTGATCTTTGTTGGGTCAGTACAGTGTCGAGGTGAACACAGACATCCACACTCTGATCATTGTAGGGTCAGTACAGTGTCGAGTGAGCACAGACATCCAGACGCTGATCATTGTAGGGTCACTACAGTGTCATGGTGAGCACAGACATCCACATTCTGATCATTGTAGGGTCAGTACAGTGTCGAGGTGAGCACAGACATCCACACTCTGATCATTGTAGAGTCAGTACAGTGTCGAGGTGAACACAGACATCCACACTCTGATCATTGTAGGGTCTGTACAGTGTCGATGTGAGCACAGTCCTCCACACTCTGATCATTGTAGGGAGAGTACAGTGTCGAGGTGAGCACAGACATCCACACTCTGATCATTGTAGGGAGAGTACAGTGTCGAGGTGAGCACAGACATCCAGACTCTGATCATTGTAGTATCAGTACATTGTCGAGGTGAGCACAGACATCCAGACGCTGATCATTGTAGGGTCAGTACATTGTCGAGGCGAGCACAGACATCCACACTCTGATCATTGTAGGGTCAGTGTAGGAGTGTCGAGGTGAGCACAGACATCCACACTCTGATCATTGTAGGGTCTGTACAGTGTCGATGTGAGCACAGTCCTCCACACTCTGATCATTGTAGGGAGCGTACAGTGTCGAGGTGAGCACAGACATCCACACTCTGATCATTGTAGGGAGAGTACAGTGTCGAGGTGAGCACAGACATCCACACTCTGATCATTGTAGGGTCAGTACAGAGTCGAGGTGAGCACAGACATCCAGACGCTGATCATTGTAGTGTCAGTACAGAGTCGATGTGAGCACAGTCCTCCACACTCTGATCATTGTAGCGTCAGTACAGTGTCGAGGTGAGCACAGACATCCAGACGCTGATCATTGTAGGTTCAGTGTAGGAGTGTCGAGGTGAGCACAGACATCCACACTGTGATCTTTGTTGGGTCAGTACAGTGTCGAGTTCAGCACAGACATCCGCACGCTGTTCATTGTAGGTTCAGTGTAGGAGTGTCGAGTTGAGCACAGACATCCACACTCTGATCTTTGTTGGGTCAGTACAGTGTCGAGGTGAGCACAGACATCCACACTCTGATCATTGTAGGGTCAGTACAGTGTCGAGTTCAGCACAGATATCCACACACTGATCATTGTAGGGTCAGTAGAGTGTCGAGGTGAGCACAGACATCCGCACTCTGTTCATTGTAGGGTCAGTACAGTGTCGAGAGGAACACAGACATCCACACGCTGATCATTGTAGAGTCAGTACAGTTACGAGGTGAGCACAGACATCCACACTCTGATCATTGTAGGGTCAGTACAGTGTCGATGTGAGCACAGACATCCACACTCTGATCATTATAGCGTCAGTACAGTGTCGAGGTGAGCACGGACATCCACACTCTGATCATTGTAGGGTCAATGTAGGAGTGTCGTGGTGAGCACAGACATCCACACTCTGATCATTGTAGGTTCAGTGTAGGAGTGTCGAGGTGAGCACAGACATCCACGCTGTGATCTTTGTTGGGTCAGTACAGTGTCGAGTTCAGCACAGACATCCGCACTCTGTTCATTTTAGGTTCAGTGTAGGAGTGTCGAGGTGAGCACAGACATCCACACTCTGATCATTGTAGGTTCAGTACAGTGTCGATGTGAGCACAGACATCCAGACTCCGATCATTGTAGGGTCAGTACAGTGTCGAGGCGAGCACAGACATCCACACTCTTGTCATCGTAGGGTCAGTACAGTGCTGATGTGATCACAGACATCCACACTCTGATCATTGTAGGGTCATTGTAGGAGTGTCGAGGTGAGCACAGACACCACACTCTGATCATTGTAGGGTCAGTACAGTGACGAGGTGAACACAGACATCCAGACTCTGATCATTGTAGGGTCAGTTCAGTGTCGAGGTGAGCACAGACATCCACACTCTGATCATTGTAGGGTCAGTACAGTGTCGATATCAGCACAGATATCCACACTCTGATCATTGTAGGATCAGTGAAGGAGTGTCGAGATGAGCACAGACATCCACACTCTGATTATTGTAGGGTCAGTACAGTGTCGAGGTGAGCACAGACATCCACACTCTGATCATTGTAGGGTCAGTACAGTGTCGATATCAGCACAGATATCCACACTCTGATCATTGTAGGGTCAGTGTAGGAGTGTCGAGGTGAGCACAGACATCCACACTCTGATCATTGTAGGGTCAGTACAGTGTCGATATCAGCACAGATATCCACACACTGATCATTGTAGGAACAGTACAGTGTCGAGGTGAGCACAGACATCCACACACTGATCATTGTAGGGTCAGTACAGTGTCGAGGTGAACACAGACATCCACACTCTGATCATTGAAGGGTCAGTACAGTGTCGAGGTGAGCACAGACATCCACACTCTGATCATTGTAGGGTCAGTACAGTGTCGAGGTGAGCACAGACATGCAGACTCTGATCATTGTAGGGAGAGTACAGTGTCGATATCAGCACAGACATCCACACACTGATCATTGTAGGGTCAGTGTAGGAGTGTCGAGGTGAGCACAGACATCCACACTCTGATCATTGTAGGGTCAGTACAGTGTCGATATCAGCACAGATATCCACACACTGATCATTGTAGGAACAGTACAGTGTCGAGGTGAGCACAGACATCCACACACTGATCATTGTAGGGTCAGTACAGTGTCGAGGTGAACACAGACATCCACACTCTGATCATTGAAGGGTCAGTACAGTGTCGAGGTGAGCACAGACATCCACACTCTGATCATTGTAGGGTCAGTACAGTGTCGAGGTGAACACAGACATCCACACTCTGATCATTGTTGGGTCAGTACAGTGTCGAGGTGAACAGACATCCACACTCTGATCTTTGTTGGGTCAGTACAGTGTCGAGGTGAACACAGACATCCACACTCTGATCATTGTAGGGTCAGTACAGTGTCGAGGTGAACACAGACATCCACACTCTGATCATTGTAGGGTCAGTACAGTGTCGAGTGAGCACAGACATCCAGACGCTGATCATTGTAGGGTCACTACAGTGTCATGGTGAGCACAGACATCCACATTCTGATCATTGTAGGGTCAGTGTAGGAGTGTCGAGGTGAGCACAGACATCCACACACTGATCATTGTAGAGTCAGTACAGTGTCGAGGTGAACACAGACATCCACACTCTGATCTTTGTTGGGTCAGTACAGTGTCGAGGTGAACACAGACATCCACACTCTGATCATTGTAGGGTCAGTACAGTGTCGAGGTGAACACAGACATCCACACTCTGATCATTGTAGGGTCAGTACAGTGTCGAGTGAGCACAGACATCCAGACGCTGATCATTGTAGGGTCACAACAGTGTCATGGTGAGCACAGACATTAACACTCTGATCATTGTAGAGTCAGTACAGTGTCGATGTGAGCACAGACATCCACACTCTGATCATTGTAGGGTCAGTACTGTGTCGATATCAGCACAGACATCCACACTCTGATCATAGTAGGGTCAGTACAGTTACGAGGTGAGCACAGACCTCCACACTCTGATCATTGTAGTGTCAGTACCGTGTCGAGGTGAGCACAGACATCCACACTCTGATCATTGTAGGGTCAGTACAGTGTCGAGAGGAGCACAGACATCCACACGCTGATTATTGTAGAGTCAGTACAGTTACGAGGTGAGCACAGACATTCACACACTGATCATTGTAGGGTCAGTACAGTGTCGATATCAGCACAGATATCCACACACTGATCATTGTAGGAACAGTACAGTGTCGAGGTGAGCACAGACATCCACACTCTGATCATTGTAGGGTCAGTACCGTGTCGAGGTGAGCACAGATATCCACACTCTGATCATTGTAGGGTCAGTACAGTTACGAGGTGAGCACAGACATCCACACTCTGATCATTGTAGGGAGAGTACAGTGTCGAGGTGAACACAGACATCCACACTCTGATCTTTGTTGGGTCAGTACAGTGTCGAGGTGAACACAGACATCCACACTCTGATCATTGTAGGGTCAGTACAGTGTCGAGTGAGCACAGACATCCAGACGCTGATCATTGTAGGGTCACTACAGTGTCATGGTGAGCACAGACATCCACATTCTGATCATTGTAGGGTCAGTACAGTGTCGAGGTGAGCACAGACATCCACACTCTGATCATTGTAGAGTCAGTACAGTGTCGAGGTGAACACAGACATCCACACTCTGATTATTGTAGGGTCAGTACAGTGTCGAGGTGAACACAGACATCCACACTCTGATCATTGTAGGGTCAGTACAGTGTCGAGTGAGCACAGACATCCAGACGCTGATCATTGTAGGGTCACTACAGTGTCATGGTGAGCACAGACATCCACATTCTGATCATTGTAGGGTCAGTGTAGGAGTGTCGAGGTGAGCACAGACATCCACACTCTGATCATTGTAGGGTCTGTACAGTGTCGATGTGAGCACAGTCCTCCACACTCTGATCATTGTAGGGAGAGTACAGTGTCGAGGTGAGCACAGACATCCACACTCTGATCATTGTAGGGAGAGTACAGTGTCGAGGTGAGCACAGATATCCAGACTCTGATCATTGTAGTATCAGTACATTGTCGAGGTGAGCACAGACATCCAGACGCTGATCATTGTAGGGTCAGTACATTGTCGAGGCGAGCACAGACATCCACACTCTGATCATTGTAGGGTCAGTGTAGGAGTGTCGAGGTGAGCACAGACATCCACACTCTGATCATTGTAGGGTCTGTACAGTGTCGATGTGAGCACAGTCCTCCACACTCTGATCATTGTAGGGAGCGTACAGTGTCGAGGTGAGCACAGACATCCACACTCTGATCATTGTAGGGAGAGTACAGTGTCGAGGTGAGCACAGACATCCAGACGCTGATCATTGTAGTGTCAGTACAGAGTCGATGTGAGCACAGTCCTCCACACTCTGATCATTGTAGCGTCAGTACAGTGTCGAGGTGAGCACAGACATCCAGACGCTGATCATTGTAGGTTCAGTGTAGGAGTGTCGAGGTGAGCACAGACATCCACACTGTGATCTTTGTTGGGTCAGTACAGTGTCGAGTTCAGCACAGACATCCGCACGCTGTTCATTGTAGGTTCAGTGTAGGAGTGTCGAGGTGAGCACAGACATCCACACTCTGATCTTTGTTGGGTCAGTACAGTGTCGAGGTGAGCACAGACATCCACACTCTGATCATTGTAGGGTCAGTACAGTGTCGAGTTCAGCACAGATATCCACACACTGATCATTGTAGGGTCAGTAGAGTGTCGAGGTGAGCACAGACATCCGCACTCTGTTCATTGTAGGGTCAGTACAGTGTCGAGAGGAACACAGACATCCACACGCTGATCATTGTAGAGTCAGTACAGTTACGAGGTGAGCACAGACATCCACACTCTGATCATTGTAGGGTCAGTACAGTGTCGATGTGAGCACAGACATCCACACTCTGATCATTATAGCGTCAGTACAGTGTCGAGGTGAGCACGGACATCCACACTCTGATCATTGTAGGGTCAATGTAGGAGTGTCGTGGTGAGCACAGACATCCACACTCTGATCATTGTAGGTTCAGTGTAGGAGTGTCGAGGTGAGCACAGACATCCACACTGTGATCTTTGTTGGGTCAGTACAGTGTCGAGTTCAGCACAGACATCCGCACTCTGTTCATTTTAGGTTCAGTGTAGGAGTGTCGAGGTGAGCACAGACATCCACACTCTGATCATTGTAGGGTCAGTACAGTGTAGAGGTGAGCACAGACATCCGCACTCTGTTCATTTTAGGTTCAGTGTAGGAGTGTCGAGGTGAGCACAGACATCCACACTCTGATCATTGTAGGTTCAGTACAGTGTCGATGTGAGCACAGACATCCAGACTCCGATCATTGTAGGGTCAGTACAGTGTCGAGGCGAGCACAGACATCCACACTCTTGTCATCGTAGGGTCAGTACAGTGCTGATGTGATCACAGACATCCACACTCTGATCATTGTAGGGTCATTGTAGGAGTGTCGAGGTGAGCACAGACACCACACTCTGATCATTGTAGGGTCAGTACAGTGACGAGGTGAACACAGACATCCAGACTCTGATCATTGTAGGGTCAGTACAGTGTCGAGGTGAGCACAGACATCCACACTCTGATCATTGTAGGGTCAGTACAGTGTCGATATCAGCACAGATATCCACACTCTGATCATTGTAGGATCAGTGAAGGAGTGTCGAGATGAGCACAGACATCCACACTCTGATCATTGTAGGGTCAGTACAGTGTCGAGGTGAGCACAGACATCCAGACTCTGATCATTGTAGGGAGAGTACAGTGTCGATATCAGCACAGACATCCACACACTGATCATTGTAGGGTCAGTGTAGGAGTGTCGAGGTGAGCACAGACATCCACACTCTGATCATTGTAGGGTCAGTACAGTGTCGATATCAGCACAGATATCCACACACTGATCATTGTAGGAACAGTACAGTGTCGAGGTGAGCACAGACATCCACACTCTGATCATAGAAGGGTCAGTACAGTGTCGAGGTGAGCACAGACATCCACACTCTGATCATTGTAGGGTCAGTACAGTGGCGAGGTGAACACAGACATCCACACTCTGATCATTGTTGGGTCAGTACAGTGTCGAGGTGAACACAGACATCCACACTCTTATCTTTGTTGGGTCAGTACAGTGTCGAGGTGAACACAGACATCCACACTCTGATCATTGTAGGGTCAGTACAGTGTCGAGGTGAACACAGACATCCACACTCTGATCATTGTAGGGTCAGTACAGTGTCGAGTGAGCACAGACATCCAGACGCTGATCATTGTAGGGTCACTACAGTGTCATGGTGAGCACAGACATCCACACTCTGATCATTGTAGGGTCAGTACAGTGTCGAGTTCAGCACAGATATCCACACACTGATCATTGTAGGGTCAGTAGAGTGTCGAGGTGAGCACAGACATCCGCACTCTGTTCATTGTAGGGTCAGTACAGTGTCGAGAGGAACACAGACATCCACACGCTGATCATTGTAGAGTCAGTACAGTTACGAGGTGAGCACAGACATCCACACTCTGATCATTGTACGGTCAGTACAGTGTCGATGTGAGCACAGACATCCACACTCTGATCATTATAGCGTCAGTACAGTGTCGAGGTGAGCACGGACATCCACACTCTGATCATTGTAGGGTCAATGTAGGAGTGTCGTGGTGAGCACAGACATCCACACTCTGATCATTGTAGGTTCAGTGTAGGAGTGTCGAGGTGAGCACAGACATCCACACTGTGATCTTTGTTGGGTCAGTACAGTGTCGAGTTCAGCACAGACATCCGCACTCTGTTCATTTTAGGTTCAGTGTAGGAGTGTCGAGGTGAGCACAGACATCCACACTCTGATCATTGTAGGGTCAGTACAGTGTCGAGGTGAGCACAGACATCCGCACTCTGTTCATTTTAGGTTCAGTGTAGGAGTGTCGAGGTGAGCACAGACATCCACACTCTGATCATTGTAGGTTCAGTACAGTGTCGATGTGAGCACAGACATCCAGACTCCGATCATTGTAGGGTCAGTACAGTGTCGAGGCGAGCACAGACATCCACACTCTTGTCATCGTAGGGTCAGTACAGTGCTGATGTGATCACAGACATCCACACTCTGATCATTGTAGGGTCATTGTAGGAGTGTCGAGGTGAGCACAGACACCACACTCTGATCATTGTAGGGTCAGTACAGTGACGAGGTGAACACAGACATCCAGACTCTGATCATTGTAGGGTCAGTACAGTGTCGAGGTGAGCACAGACATCCACACTCTGATCATTGTAGGGTCAGTACAGTGTCGATATCAGCACAGATATCCACACACTGATCATTGTAGGAACAGTACAGTGTCGAGGTGAGCACAGACATCCACACTCTGATCATTGAAGGGTCAGTACAGTGTCGAGGTGAGCACAGACATCCACACTCTGATCATTGTAGGGTCAGTACAGTGTCGAGGTGAACACAGACATCCACACTCTGATCATTGTTGGGTCAGTACAGTGTCGAGGTGAACACAGACATCCACACTCTGATCTTTGTTGGGTCAGTACAGTGTCGAGGTGAACACAGACATCCACACTCTGATCATTGTAGGGTCAGTACAGTGTCGAGGTGAACACAGACATCCACACTCTGATCATTGTAGGGTCAGTACAGTGTCGAGTGAGCACAGACATCCAGACGCTGATCATTGTAGGGTCACTACAGTGTCATGGTGAGCACAGACATCCACATTCTGATCATTGTAGGGTCAGTGTAGGAGTGTCGAGGTGAGCACAGACATCCACACACTGATCATTGTAGAGTCAGTACAGTGTCGAGGTGAACACAGACATCCACACTCTGATCTTTGTTGGGTCAGTACAGTGTCGAGGTGAACACAGACATCCACACTCTGATCATTGTAGGGTCAGTACAGTGTCGAGGTGAACACAGACATCCACACTCTGATCATTGTAGGGTCAGTACAGTGTCGAGTGAGCACAGACATCCAGACGCTGATCATTGTAGGGTCACAACAGTGTCATGGTGAGCACAGACATTAACACTCTGATCATTGTAGGGTCAGTACAGTGTCGATGTGAGCACAGACATCCACACTCTGATCATTGTAGGGTCAGTACTGTGTCGATATCAGCACAGACATCCACACTCTGATCATAGTAGGGTCAGTACAGTTACGAGGTGAGCACAGACCTCCACACTCTGATCATTGTAGTGTCAGTACCGTGTCGAGGTGAGCACAGACATCCACACTCTGATCATTGTAGGGTCAGTACAGTGTCGAGTTCAGCACAGACATCCACACTCTGATCATTGTAGGGTCAGTACAGTGTCGAGGTGAACACAGACATCCACACTCTGATCATTGTTGGGTCAGTACAGTGTCGAGGTGAACACAGACATCCACACTCTGATCTTTGTTGGGTCAGTACAGTGTCGAGGTGAACACAGACATCCACACTCTGATCATTGTAGGGTCAGTACAGTGTCGAGGTGAACACAGACATCCACACTCTGATCATTGTAGGGTCAGTACAGTGTCGAGTGAGCACAGACATCCAGACGCTGATCATTGTAGGGTCACTACAGTGTCATGGTGAGCACAGACATCCACATTCTGATCATTGTAGGGTCAGTGTAGGAGTGTCGAGGTGAGCACAGACATCCGCACTCTGTTCATTGTAGGGTCAGTACAGTGTCGAGAGGAACACAGACATCCACACGCTGATCATTGTAGAGTCAGTACAGTTACGAGGTGAGCACAGACATCCACACTCTGATCATTGTAGGGTCAGTACAGTGTCGATGTGAGCACAGACATCCACACTCTGATCATTATAGCGTCAGTACAGTGTCGAGGTGAGCACGGACATCCACACTCTGATCATTGTAGGGTCAATGTAGGAGTGTCGTGGTGAGCACAGACATGCACACTCTGATCATTGTCGGGTCAGTGTAGGAGTGTCGTGGTGAGCACAGACATCCACACTCTGATCATTGTAGGTTCAGTGTAGGAGTGTCGAGGTGAGCACAGACATCCACACTGTGATCTTTGTTGGGTCAGTACAGTGTCGAGTTCAGCACAGACATCCGCACTCTGTTCATTTTAGGTTCAGTGTAGGAGTGTCGAGGTGAGCAGAGACATCCACACTCTGATCATTGCAGGTTCAGTACAGTGTCGATGTGAGCACAGACATCCAGACTCCGATCATTGTAGGGTCAGTACAGTGTCGAGGCGAGCACAGACATCCACACTCTTGTCATCGTAGGGTCAGTACAGTGCTGATGTGATCACAGACATCCACACTCTGATCATTGTAGGGTCATTGTAGGAGTGTCGAGGTGAGCACAGACACCACACTCTGATCATTGTAGGGTCAGTACAGTGACGAGGTGAACACAGACATCCAGACTCTGATCATTGTAGGGTCAGTACAGTGTCGAGGTGAGCACAGACATCCACACTCTGATCATTGTAGGGTCAGTACAGTGTCGATATCAGCACAGATATCCACACTCTGATCATTGTAGGATCAGTGAAGGAGTGTCGAGATGAGCACAGACATCCACACTCTGATCATTGTAGGGTCAGTACAGTGTCGATATCAGCACAGATATCCACACTCTGATCATTGTAGGGTCAGTACAGTGTCGAGGTGAGCACAGACATCCACACTCTGATCATTGTAGGGTCAGTACAGTGTCGAGGTGAGCACAGACATCCACACTCTGATCATTGTAGGGTCAGTACAGTGTCGAGGTGAGCACAGACATCCACACTCTGATCATTGTAGGGTCAGTACAGTGTCGAGGTGAGCACAGACATCCACACTCTGATCATTGTAGGGAGAGTACAGTGTCGATATCAGCACAGACATCCACACACTGATCATTGTAGGGTCAGTGTAGGAGTGTCGAGGTGAGCACAGACATCCACACTCTGATCATTGTAGGGTCAGTACAGTGTCGATATCAGCACAGATATCCACACACTGATCATTGTAGGAACAGTACAGTGTCGAGGTGAGCACAGACATCCAGACGCTGATCATTGTTGGGTCAGTACAGTGTCGAGGTGAACACAGACATCCACACTCTGATCTTTGTTGGGTCAGTACAGTGTCGAGGTGAACACAGACATCCACACTCTGATCTTTGTTGGGTCAGTACAGTGTCGAGGTGAACACAGACATCCACACTCTGATCATTGTAGGGTCAGTACAGTGTCGAGGTGAACACAGACATCCACACTCTGATCATTGTAGGGTCAGTACAGTGTCGAGTGAGCACAGACATCCAGACGCTGATCATTGTAGGGTCACTACAGTGTCATGGTGAGCACAGACATCCACATTCTGATCATTGTAGGGTCAGTGTAGGAGTGTCGAGGTGAGCACAGACATCCACACACTGATCATTGTAGAGTCAGTACAGTGTCGAGGTGAACACAGACATCCACACTCTGATCTTTGTTGGGTCAGTACAGTGTCGAGGTGAACACAGACATCCACACTCTGATCATTGTAGGGTCAGTACAGTGTCGAGGTGAACACAGACATCCACACTCTGATCATTGTAGGGTCAGTACAGTGTCGAGTGAGCACAGACATCCAGACGCTGATCATTGTAGGGTCACAACAGTGTCATGGTGAGCACAGACATCCACACTCTGATCATTGTAGGGTCAGTACAGTGTCGATGTGAGCACAGACATCCACACTCTGATCATTGTAGGGTCAGTACTGTGTCGATATCAGCACAGACATCCACACTCTGATCATAGTAGGGTCAGTACAGTTACGAGGTGAGCACAGACCTCCACACTCTGATCATTGTAGTGTCAGTACCGTGTCGAGGTGAGCACAGACATCCAGACTCTGATCATTGTAGGGTCAGTACAGTGTCGAGGTGAGCACAGACATCCAGACGCAGATCATTGTAGGAACAGTACAGTGTCGAGGTGAGCACAGACATCCAGACTCTGATCATTGTAGCGTCAGTACAGTGTCGAGGTGAGCACAGACATCCAGACGCAGATCATTGTAGGAACAGTACAGTGTCGAGGTGAGCACAGACATCCAGACGCTGATCATTGTAGCGTCAGTACAGTGTCGAGGTGAGCACAGACATCCACACTCTGATCATTGTAGGGTCAGTACAGTTACGAGGTGAGCACAGACATCCACACTCTGATCATTGTAGGGTCAGTACAGTGTCGAGGTGAGCACAGACATCAACACACTGATCATTGTAGGGTCAGTACAGTGTCGAGGTGAGCACGGACATCCAGACTCTGATCATTGTAGCGTCAGTACAGTGTCGAGGTGAGCACAGACATCCACACTCTGATCATTGTAGGGTCAGTACATTTACGAGGTGAGCACAGACATCCACACTCTGATCATTGTAGTGTCAGTACAGTGTCGATATCAGCACAGATATCCACACTCTGATCATTGTAGGGTCAGTACAGTGTCGAGGTGAGCACGGACATCCTCACTCTGATCATTGTAGGGTCAGTACAGTGTCGAGGCGAGCACAGACATCCACACTCTGATCATTGTAGGGAGAGTACAGTGTCGAGGTGAGCACAGACATCCACATTCTGATCATTGTAGGGTCAGTACAGTGTCGATATCAGCACAGATATCCACACACTGATCATTGTAGGGTCAGTACATTGTCGAGGTGAGCACAGACATCCACACTCTGATCATTGTAGGGTCAGTACAGTGTCGAGGTGAGCACAGACATCCACACACTGATCATTGTAGGGTCAGTACAGTGTCGAGAGGAGCACAGACATCCACACTCTGATCATTGTAGAGTCAGTACAGTTACGAGGTGAGCACAGACATCCACACTCTGATCATTGTAGGGTCAGTACAGTGTCGATATCAGCACAGATATCCACACACTGATCATTGTAGGAACAGTACAGTGTCGAGGTGAGCACAGACATCCACACTCTGATCATTGTAGGGTCAGTACAGTTACGAGGTGAGCACAGACATCCACACTCTGATCATTGTAGGGTCTGTACAGTGTCGAGGTGAGCACAGACATCCACACACTGATCATTGTAGAGTCAGTACAGTGTCGATGTGAAAACAGACATCCATACTCTGATCATTGTAGGGTCAGTACAGTGTCGATATCAGCACAGATATCCACACTCTGATCATTGTAGGGTCAGTACAGTGTCGATGTGAGCACAGACATCCACACTCTGATCATTGTAGGGTCAGTACAGTGTCGATGTGAGCACAGACATCCACACTCTGCTCATTGTAGGGTCAGTACAGTTACGAGGTGAGCACAGACATCCACACTCTGATCATTGTAGGGTCAGTACAGTGTCGAGGTGAGCACAGACATCCAGACGCTGATCATTGTAGTATCAGTACATTGTCGAGGCGAGCACAGTCCTCCACACTCTGATCATTGTAGCGTCAGTACAGTGTCGATATCAGCACAGACATCCACACTCTGATCATTGTAGAGTCAGTGTAGGAGTGTCGAGGTGAGCACAGACATCCACTCTCTGATCATTGTAGGGTCTGTACAGTGTCGAGTTCAGCACAGACATCCGCACTCTGTTCATTGTAGGGTCAGTACAGAGTCGAGAGGAACACAGACATCCACACGCTGATCATTGTAGAGTCAGTACAGTTACGAGGTTAGCACAGACATCCACACTCTGATCATTGTAGGGTCTGTACAGTGTCGAGATGAGCACAGACATCCGCACTCTGATCGTTGTAGGGTCAGTACAGTGACGAGATGAGCACAGACATCCACACTCTGATCATTGTAGCGTCAGTACAGTGTCGAGGCGAGCACAGACATCCACACTCTGATCATTGTAGGGTCTGTACAGTGTCGAGGTGAGCACGGACATCCACACTCTGATCATTGTAGGGTCAGTACAGTGTCGAGGTGAGCACAGACATCCACACTCTGATCATTGTAGGGTCAGTACAGTGTCGAGGTGAGCACAGACATCCACACACTGATCATTGTAGGGTCAGTACAGTGTCGAGGTGAGCACAGACATCCACACTCTTGTCATCGTAGGGTCAGTAGAGTTTCGATGTGAGCACAAACATCCACACGCTGATCATTGTAGAGTCAGTACAGTGTCGATATCAGCACAGATATCCACACACTGATCATTGTAGGATCAGTGAAGGAGTGTCGAGATGAGCACGGACATCCACACTCTGATCATTGTAGGGTCAATGTAGGAGTGTCGTGGTGAGCACAGACATGCACACTCTGATCATTGTAGGGTCATTACAGTGTCGAGGTGAGCACGGACATCCACACTCTGATCATTGTAGGATCAATGTAGGAGTGTCGTGGTGAGCACAGACATCCACACTCTGATCATTGTAGGGTCATTACAGAGTCGATGTGAGCACAGACATGCACACTCTGATCATTCTAGGGTCAGTACAGTGTCGAGCTGAGCACAGACATCCACACACTGATCGTTGTAGGATCAGTACAGTGTCGAGGTGAGCACAGACATGCACACTCTGATCATTGTAGGGTCATTACAGTGTCGAGGTGAGCACAGACATCCACACTGTGATCTTTGTTGGGTCAGTACAGTGTCGAGTTCAGCACAGACATTCCCACTCTGTTCATTGTAGGTTCAGTGTAGGAGTGTCGAGGTGAGCACAGACATCCACACTCTGATCATTGTAGGGTCAGTACAGTGACGAGGTGAACACAGACATCCACACTCTGATCATTGTAGGGTCAGTACAGTGTCGATGTGGGCACAGACATCCACACTCTGATCATTGTAGGGTCAGTACAGTGTCGATGTGGGCACAGACATCCACACTCTGATCATTGTAGGGTCAGTACAGTGTCGATGTGGGCACAGACATCCACACTCTGATCATTGTAGGGTCAGTACAGTTACGAGGTGAGCACAGACATCCACACTCTGATCATTGTAGTGTCAGTACCGTGTCGAGGTGAGCACAGACATCCACACTCTGATCATTGTAGGGTCAGTACAGTGTCGAGGTGAGCACAGACATCCAGACGCAGATCATTGTAGGAACAGTACAGTGTCGAGGTGAGCACAGACATCCAGACTCTGATCATTGTAGCGTCAGTACAGTGTCGAGGTGAGCACAGACATCCAGACGCAGATCATTGTAGGAACAGTACAGTGTCGAGGTGAGCACAGACATCCAGACGCTGATCATTGTAGCGTCAGTACAGTGTCGAGGTGAGCACAGACATCCACACTCTGATCATTGTAGGGTCAGTACAGTTACGAGGTGAGCACAGACATCCACACTCTGATCATTGTAGGGTCAGTACAGTGTCGAGGTGAGCACAGACATCCACACACTGATCATTGTAGGGTCAGTACAGTGTCGAGGTGAGCACGGACATCCAGACTCTGATCATTGTAGCGTCAGTACAGTGTCGAGGTGAGCACAGACATCCACACTCTGATCATTGTAGGGTCAGTACATTTACGAGGTGAGCACAGACATCCACACTCTGATCATTGTAGTGTCAGTACAGTGTCGATATCAGCACAGATATCCACACTCTGATCATTGTAGGGTCAGTACAGTGTCGAGGTGAGCACGGACATCCTCACTCTGATCATTGTAGGGTCAGTACAGTGTCGAGGCGAGCACAGACATCCACACTCTGATCATTGTAGGGAGAGTACAGTGTCGAGGTGAGCACAGACATCCACATTCTGATCATTGTAGGGTCAGTACAGTGTCGATATCAGCACAGATATCCACACACTGATCATTGTAGGGTCAGTACATTGTCGAGGTGAGCACAGACATCCACACTCTGATCATTGTAGGGTCAGTACAGTGTCGAGGTGAGCACAGACATCCACACACTGATCATTGTAGGGTCAGTACAGTGTCGAGAGGAGCACAGACATCCACACTCTGATCATTGTAGAGTCAGTACAGTTACGAGGTGAGCACAGACATCCACACTCTGATCATTGTAGGGTCAGTACAGTGTCGATATCAGCACAGATATCCACACACTGATCATTGTAGGAACAGTACAGTGTCGAGGTGAGCACAGACATCCACACTCTGATCATTGTAGGGTCAGTACAGTTACGAGGTGAGCACAGACATCCACACTCTGATCATTGTAGGGTCTGTACAGTGTCGAGGTGAGCACAGACATCCACACACTGATCATTGTAGAGTCAGTACAGTGTCGATGTGAAAACAGACATCCATACTCTGATCATTGTAGGGTCAGTACAGTGTCGATATCAGCACAGATATCCACACTCTGATCATTGTAGGGTCAGTACAGTGTCGATGTGAGCACAGACATCCACACTCTGATCATTGTAGGGTCAGTACAGTGTCGATGTGAGCACAGACATCCACACTCTGCTCATTGTAGGGTCAGTACAGTTACGAGGTGAGCACAGACATCCACACTCTGATCATTGTAGGGTCAGTACAGTGTCGAGGTGAGCACAGACATCCAGACGCTGATCATTGTAGTATCAGTACATTGTCGAGGCGAGCACAGTCCTCCACACTCTGATCATTGTAGCGTCAGTACAGTGTCGATATCAGCACAGATATCCACACACTGATCATTGTAGAGTCAGTGTAGGAGTGTCGAGGTGAGCACAGACATCCACTCTCTGATCATTGTAGGGTCAGTACAGTGTCGAGTTCAGCACAGACATCCGCACTCTGTTCATTGTAGGGTCAGTACAGAGTCGAGAGGAACACAGACATCCACACGCTGATCATTGTAGAGTCAGTACAGTTACGAGGTTAGCACAGACATCCACACTCTGATCATTGTAGGGTCTGTACAGTGTCGAGATGAGCACAGACATCCGCACTCTGATCGTTGTAGGGTCAGTACAGTGACGAGATGAGCACAGACATCCACACTCTGATCATTGTAGCGTCAGTACAGTGTCGAGGCGAGCACAGACATCCACACTCTGATCATTGTAGGGTCTGTACAGTGTCGAGGTGAGCACGGACATCCACACTCTGATCATTGTAGGGTCAGTACAGTGTCGAGGTGAGCACAGACATCCACACTCTGATCATTGTAGGGTCAGTACAGTGTCGAGGTGAGCACAGACATCCACACACTGATCATTGTAGGGTCAGTACAGTGTCGAGGTGAGCACAGACATCCACACTCTTGTCATCGTAGGGTCAGTAGAGTTTCGATGTGAGCACAAACATCCACACGCTGATCATTGTAGAGTCAGTACAGTGTCGATATCAGCACAGATATCCACACACTGATCATTGTAGGATCAGTGAAGGAGTGTCGAGATGAGCACGGACATCCACACTCTGATCATTGTAGGGTCAATGTAGGAGTGTCGTGGTGAGCACAGACATGCACACTCTGATCATTGTAGGGTCATTACAGTGTCGAGGTGAGCACGGACATCCACACTCTGATCATTGTAGGATCAATGTAGGAGTGTGGTGGTGAGCACAGACATCCACACTCTGATCATTGTAGGGTCATTACAGAGTCGATGTGAGCACAGACATGCACACTCTGATCATTCTAGGGTCAGTACAGTGTCGAGGTGAGCACAGACATCCACACACTGATCGTTGTAGGATCAGTACAGTGTCGAGGTGAGCACAGACATGCACACTCTGATCATTGTAGGGTCATTACAGTGTCGAGGTGAGCACAGACATCCACACTGTGATCTTTGTTGGGTCAGTACAGTGTCGAGTTCAGCACAGACATTCCCACTCTGTTCATTGTAGGTTCAGTGTAGGAGTGTCGAGGTGAGCACAGACATCCACACTCTGATCATTGTAGGGTCAGTACAGTGACGAGGTGAACACAGACATCCACACTCTGATCATTGTAGGGTCAGTACAGTGTCGATGTGGGCACAGACATCCACACTCTGATCATTGTAGGGTCAGTACAGTGTCGATGTGGGCACAGACATCCACACTCTGATCATTGTAGGGTCAGTACAGTGTCGATGTGGGCACAGACATCCACACTCTGATCATTGTAGGGTCAGTACAGTTACGAGGTGAGCACAGACATCCACACTCTGATCATTGTAGTGTCAGTACCGTGTCGAGGTGAGCACAGACATCCACACTCTGATCATTGTAGGGTCAGTACAGTTACGAGGTGAGCACAGACATCCACACTCTGATCATTGTAGTGTCAGTACCGTGTCGAGGTGAGCACAGACATCCACACTCTGATCATTGTAGGGTCAGTACAGTGTCGAGGTGAGCACAGACATCCGCACTCTGATCATTGTAGGGTGAGTACAGTGTCGAGTGAGCACAGACATCCAGACTCTGATCATTGTAGGGTCAGTACATTGTCGAGGTGAGCACAGATATCCACACTCTGATCATTGTAGGGTCAGTACAGTGTCGAGAGGAGCACAGACATCCACACTCTGATCATTGTAGGGTCAGTACAGTGTCGAGGTGAGCACAGACATCCACACTCTGATCATTGTAGGGTCAGTGCAGTGTCGATATTAGCACAGATATCCACACACTGATCATTGTAGGGTCAGTACAGATTCGAGGTGAGCACAGACATCCACACTCTGATCATTGTAGGGTCAGTACAGTGTCGAGGTGAGCACAGACATCCACACTGTGATCTTTGTTGGATCAGTACAGTGTCGAGTTCAGCACAGACATCCGCACGCTGTTCATTGTAGGTTCAGTGTAGGAGTGTCGAGGTGAGCACAGACATCCACACTGTGATCTTTGTTGGATCAGTACAGTGTCGAGTTCAGCACAGACATCCGCACGCTGTTCATTGTAGGTTCAGTGTAGGAGTGTCGAGGTGAGCACAGACATCCACACTCTGATCTTTGTTGGGTCAGTACAGTGTCGAGTTCAGCACAGACATCCGCACTCTGTTCATTGTAGGGTCAGTACAGTGTCGAGAGGAACACAGACATCCACACGTTGATCATTGTAGAGTCAGTACAGTTACGAGGTTAGCACAGACATCCACACTCTGATCATTGTAGGGTCAGTACAGTGTCGAGGTGAGCACAGACATCCAGACTCTGATCATTGTAGGGTCAGTACAGTTACGAGGTTAGCACAGACATCCACACTCTGATCATTGTAGGGTCAGTACAGTGTCGAGGTGAGCACAGACATCCACACTCTGATCATTGTAGGGTCAGTACAGTGTCGAGGTGAGCACGGACATCCACACTCTGATCATTGTAGGGTCAGTACAGTGTCGAGGTGAGCACAGACATCCACACTCTGATCATTGCTGTGTCAGTACAGTGCTGATGTGATCACAGACATCCACACTCTGATCGTTGTAGGGTCAGTACAGTGTCAAGGTGAGCACAGACATCCACACTCTGATCGTTGTAGGGTCACTACAGTGTCAAGGTGAGCACAGACATCCATACTCTGATCATTGTAGGGTCAGTACAGTGTCGAGGTGAGCACAGACATGCACACTCTGATCATTGTAGGGTCAGTACAGTGTCGAGGTGAGCACAGACATCCACACACTGATCGTTGTAGGATCAGTACAGTGTCGAGGTGAGCACAGACATCCACACTCTGATCATTGTAGGGTCATTACAGTGTCGAGGTGAGCACAGACATCCACACTGTGATCTTTGTTGGGTCAGTACAGTGTCGAGTTCAGCACAGACATTCCCACTCTGTTCATTGTAGGTTCAGTGTAGGAGTGTCGAGGTGAGCACAGACATCCACACTCTGATCATTGTAGGGTCAGTACAGTGACGAGGTGAACACAGACATCCACACTCTGATCATTGTAGGGTCAGTACAGTGTCGATGTGGGCACAGACATCCACACTCTGATCATTGTAGGGTCAGTACAGTGTCGATGTGGGCACAGACATCCAGACTCTGATCATTGTAGGGTCAGTACATTGTCGAGGTGAGCACAGATATCCACACTCTGATCATTGTAGGGTCAGTACAGTGTCGAGAGGAGCACAGACATCCACACTCTGATCATTGTAGGGTCAGTACAGTGTCGAGAGGAGCACAGACATCCACACTCTGATCATTGTAGGGTCAGTACAGTGTCGAGGTGAGCACAGACATCCACACTCTGATCATTGTAGGGTCAGTGCAGTGTCGATATTAGCACAGATATCCACACACTGATCATTGTAGGGTCAGTACAGATTCGAGGTGAGCACAGACATCCACACTCTGATCATTGTAGGGTCAGTACAGTGTCGAGGTGAGCACAGACATCCACACTGTGATCTTTGTTGGATCAGTACAGTGTCGAGTTCAGCACAGACATCCGCACGCTGTTCATTGTAGGTTCAGTGTAGGAGTGTCGAGGTGAGCACAGACATCCACACTGTGATCTTTGTTGGATCAGTACAGTGTCGAGTTCAGCACAGACATCCGCACGCTGTTCATTGTAGGTTCAGTGTAGGAGTGTCGAGGTGAGCACAGACATCCACACTCTGATCTTTGTTGGGTCAGTACAGTGTCGAGTTCAGCACAGACATCCGCACTCTGTTCATTGTAGGGTCAGTACAGTGTCGAGAGGAACACAGACATCCACACGTTGATCATTGTAGAGTCAGTACAGTTACGAGGTTAGCACAGACATCCACACTCTGATCATTGTAGGGTCAGTACAGTGTCGAGGTGAGCACAGACATCCAGACTCTGATCATTGTAGGGTCAGTACAGTTACGAGGTTAGCACAGACATCCACACTCTGATCATTGTAGGGTCAGTACAGTGTCGAGGTGAGCACAGACATCCACACTCTGATCATTGTAGGGTCAGTACAGTGTCGAGGTGAGCACGGACATCCACACTCTGATCATTGTAGGGTCAGTACAGTGTCGAGGTGAGCACAGACATCCACACTCTGATCATTGCTGTGTCAGTACAGTGCTGATGTGATCACAGACATCCACACTCTGATCGTTGTAGGGTCAGTACAGTGTCAAGGTGAGCACAGACATCCACACTCTGATCGTTGTAGGGTCACTACAGTGTCAAGGTGAGCACAGACATCCATACTCTGATCATTGTAGGGTCAGTACAGTGTCGAGGTGAGCACGGACATCCACACTCTGATCATTGTAGGGTCAGTACAGTGTCGAGGTGAGCACGGACATCCACACTCTGATCATTGTAGGGTCAGTACAGTGTCGAGGTGCGCACAGACATCCACACTCTGATCATTGCTGTGTCAGTACAGTGCTGATGTGATCACAGACATCCACACTCTGATCGTTGTAGGGTCAGTACAGTGTCAAGGTGAGCACAGACATCCACACTCTGATCGTTGTAGGGTCACTACAGTGTCAAGGTGAGCACAGACATCCACACTCTGATCATTGTAGGGTCAGTACAGAGTCGATGTGAGCACAAACATCCACACGCTGATCATTGTAGAGTCAGTACAGTGTCGATATCAGCACAGATATCCACACACTGATCATTGTAGGATCAGTGAAGGAGTGTCGAGATGAGCACAGACATCCACACTCTGATCATTGTAGGGTCAATGTAGGAGTGTCGAGGTGAGCACAGACATGCACACACTGATCATTGTAGGGTCAGTACAGTGTCGATGTGAGCACAGACATCCGCACTCTGATCATTGTAGGTTCAGTGTAGGAGTGTCGAGGTGAGCACAGACATCCACACTGTGATCTTTGTTGGGTCAGTACAGTGTCGAGGTGAGCACAGACATCCACACTCAGATCTTTGTTGGGTCAGTACAGTGTCGAGTTCAGCACAGACATCCACACTCTGATCATTGTAGGGTCAGTAGAGTGTCGAGGTGAGCACAGATATCCACACTCTGATCATTGTAGGGTCAGTACAGTGTCGATGTCAGCACAGATATCCACACTCTGATCATTGTAGGGTCAGTACAGTGTCGATGTCAGCACAGATATCCACACACTGATCATTGTAGAGTCAGTACAGTTACGAGGTGAGCACAGACATCCACACTCTGATCATTGTAGGGTCAGTACAGTGTCGAGTTCAGCACAGACATCCACACACTGATCATTGTAGGGTCAGTACAGTTTCGAGGTGAGCACAGACATCCACACTCTGATCATTGTAGGGTCAGTACAGTTACGAGGTGAGCACAGACATCCACACTCTGATCATTGTAGGCTCAGTACAGTGTCGAGGTGAGCACAGACATCCACACTCTGTTCATTGTAGAGTCAGTACAGTTACGAGGTGAGCACAGACATCCACACTCTGATCATTGTAGGGTCAGTACAGAGTCGATGTGAGCACAAACATCCACACTCTGATCATTGTAGGGTCAGTACAGAGTCGATGTGAGCACAAACATCCACACTCTGATCATTGTAGGGTCAGTACAGAGTCGATGTGAGCACAGACATCCACACGCTGATCATTGTAGAGTCAGTACAGTGTCGATATCAGCACAGATATCCACACACTGATCATTGTAGGATCAGTGAAGGAGTGTCGAGATGAGCACAGACATCCACACTCTGATCATTGTAGGGTCAGTGTAGGAGTGTCGTGGTGAGCACAGACATCCACACTCTGATCATTGTAGGGTCATTACATTGTCGAGTGAGCACAGACATCCACACAGTGATCATTGTAGGGTCAGTACAGTGTCGAGGTGAGCACAGACATCCACACTCTGATCATTGTAGGGTCAGTGTAGGAGTGTCGTGGTGAGCACAGACATGCACACTCTGATCATTGTAGGGTCATTACATTGTCGAGTGAGCACAGACATCCACACAGTGATCATTGTAGGGTCAGTACAGTGTCGAGTTCAGCACAGACATCCGCACTCTGTTCATTGTAGGGTCAGTAGAGTGTCGAGAGGAACACAGACATCCACACTCTGATCATTGTAGAGTCAGTACTGTGTCGATATCAGCACAGACATCCACACTCTGATCATTGTAGGGTCAGTACAGTGTCGAGGTGAGCACAGACATCCACACTCTGATCATTGTAGGGTCAGTACAGTGACGAGATGAGCACAGACATCCACACTCTGATCATTGTAGCGTCAGTACAGTGTCGAGGTGAGCACAGACATCCACACTCTGATCATTGTAGGGTCAGTACAGTGTCGAGGTGAGCACAGACATCCACACTCTGATCATTGTAGGGTAAGTGTAGGAGTGTCGATGTGAGCACTGACATCCACACTCTGATCATTGTAGCGTCAGTACAGTGTCGAGGCGAGCACAGACATCCACACTCTGATCATTGTAGGGTCAGTACATTGTCGAGGTGAGCACAGACATCCACACTCTGATCATTGTAGGGTCAGTACAGTGTCGAGGCGAGCACAGACATCCACACTCTGATCATTGTAGGGTCAGTACAGTGACGAGATGAGCACAGACATCCACACTCTGATCATTGTAGCGTCAGTACAGTGTCGAGGCGAGCACAGACATCCACACTCTGATCATTGTAGGGTCAGTACATTGTCGAGGTGAGCACAGACATCCACACTCTGATCATTGTAGAGTCAGTACATTGTCGAGGTGAGCACAGACATCCACACTCTGATCATTGTAGGGTCAGTACATTGTCGAGGTGAGCACAGACATCCACACTCTGATCATTGTAGGGTCTGTACAGTGTCGAGGTGAGCACAGACATCCACACTCTGATCATTGTAGGGTCACTACAGTGTCAAGGTGGGCACAGACATCCATACTCTGATCATTGTAGGGTCAGTACAGTGTCGATATCAGCACAGATATCCACACACTGATCATTGTAGGATCAGTGAAGGAGTGTCGAGATGAGCACAGACATCCACACTCTGATCATTGTAGGGTCAGTGTAGGAGTGTCGAGATGAGCACAGATATCCACACTCTGATCATTGTAAGTTCAGTACAGTGTCGTGGTGAGCACAGACATGCACACTCTGATCATTGTAGGGTCATTACAGTGTCGTGGTGAGCACAGACATGCACACTCTGATCATTGTAGGGTCATTACATTGTCGAGGTGAACACAGACATCCACACACTGATCATTGTAGGGTCAGTACAGTGTCGAGGTGAGCACAGACATCCACACTCTTGTCATCGTAGGGTCAGTAGAGTTTCGATGTGAGCACAAACATCCACACGCTGATCATTGTAGAGTCAGTACAGTGTCGATATCAGCACAGATATCCACACACTGATCATTGTAGGATCAGTGAAGGAGTGTCGAGATGAGCACGGACATCCACACTCTGATCATTGTAGGGTCAATGTAGGAGTGTCGTGGTGAGCACAGACATGCACACTCTGATCATTGTAGGGTCAGTGTAGGAGTGTCGTGGTGAGCACAGACATGCACACTCTGATCATTGTAGGGTCATTACAGTGTCGAGGTGAGCACGGACATCCACACTCTGATCATTGTAGGATCAATGTAGGAGTGTCGTGGTGAGCACAGACATCCACACTCTGATCATTGTAGGGTCATTACAGAGTCGATGTGAGCACAGACATGCACACTCTGATCATTCTAGGGTCAGTACAGTGTCGAGGTGAGCACAGACATGCACACTCTGATCATTGTAGGGTCAGTACAGTGTCGAGGTGAGCACAGACATCCACACTCTGATCATTGTAGGGTCATTACAGTGTCGAGGTGAGCACAGACATCCACACTGTGATCTTTGTTGGGTCAGTAATGTGTCGAGTTCAGCACAGACATTCCCACTCTGTTCATTGTAGGTTCTGTGTAGGAGTGTCGAGGTGAGCACAGACATCCACACTCTGATCATTGTAGGGTCAGTACAGTGACGAGGTGAACACAGACATCCACACTCTGATCATTGTAGGGTTAGTACAGTGTCGATGTGGGCACAGACATCCACACTCTGATCATTGTAGGGTCAGTACAGTGTCGATGTGGGCACAGACATCCACACTCTGATCATTGTAGGGTCAGTACAGTGTCGATGTGGGCACAGACATCCACACTCTGATCATTGTAGGGTCAGTACAGTTACGAGGTGAGCACAGACATCCACACTCTGATCATTGTAGGGTCTGTACAGTGTCGAGGTGAGCACGGACATCCACACTCTGATCATTGTAGGGTCTGTACAGTGTCGAGGTGAGCACGGACATCCACACTCTGATCATTGTAGGGTCTGTACAGTTACGAGGTGAGCACAGACATCCACACTCTGATCATTGTAGGGTCAGTACAGTGTCGAGGTGAGCACGGACATCCACACTCTGATCATTGTAGGGTCTGTACAGTGTCGAGGTGAGCACGGACATCCACACTCTGATCATTGTAGGGTCAGTACAGTGTCGAGGTGAGCACAGACATCCACACGCTGATCATTGTAGAGTCAGTACAGTGTCGATATCAGCACAGATATCCACACACTGATCATTGTAGGATCAGTGTAGGAGTGTCGAGGTGAGCACAGACATCCACACTCTGATCATTGTAGGGTCAATGTAGGAGTGTCGTGGTGAGCACAGACATGCACACTCTGATCATTGTAGGGTCAGTGTAGGAGTGTCGAGGTGAGCACAGACATCCACACTCTGATCATTGTAGGGTCAGTACAGTGTCGAGGTGAACACAGACATCCACACTCTGATCATTGTAGGGTCAGTACAGTGTCGAGGTGAGCACGGACATCCACACTCTGATCTTTGTAGGGTCAGTACAGTGTCGAGGTGAGCACAGACATCCACACGCTGATCGTTGTAGAGTCAGTACAGTGTCGATATCAGCACAGATATCCACACACTGATCATTGTAGGATTAGTGAAGGAGTGTCGAGTTGAGCACAGACATCCACACGCTGATCATTGTAGAGTCAGTACAGTTACGAGGTGAGCACAGACATCCACACTCTGATCATTGTAGAGTCAGTACAGAGTCGATGTGAGCACAAACATCCACACACTGATCATTGTAGGGTCAGTACAGTGACGAGATGAGCACAGACATCCACACTCTGATCATTGTAGCGTCAGTACAGTGTCGAGGCGAGCACAGACATCCACACTCTGATCATTGTAGGGTCAGTACAGAGTCGATGTGAGCACAAACATCCACACTCTGATCATTGTAGGGTCAGTACAGAGTCGATGTGAGCACAAACATCCACACTCTGATCATTGTAGGGTCAGTACAGAGTCGATGTGAGCACAGACATCCACACGCTGATCATTGTAGAGTCAGTACAGTGTCGATATCAGCACAGATATCCACACACTGATCATTGTAGGATCAGTGAAGGAGTGTCGAGATGAGCACAGACATCCACACTCTGATCATTGTAGGGTCAGTGTAGGAGTGTCGTGGTGAGCACAGACATCCACACTCTGATCATTGTAGGGTCATTACATTGTCGAGTGAGCACAGACATCCACACAGTGATCATTGTAGGGTCAGTACAGTGTCGAGGTGAGCACAGACATCCACACTCTGATCATTGTAGGGTCAGTGTAGGAGTGTCGTGGTGAGCACAGACATGCACACTCTGATCATTGTAGGGTCATTACATTGTCGAGTGAGCACAGACATCCACACAGTGATCATTGTAGGGTCAGTACAGTGTCGAGTTCAGCACAGACATCCGCACTCTGTTCATTGTAGGGTCAGTAGAGTGTCGAGAGGAACACAGACATCCACACTCTGATCATTGTAGAGTCAGTACTGTGTCGATATCAGCACAGACATCCACACTCTGATCATTGTAGGGTCAGTACAGTGTCGAGGTGAGCACAGACATCCACACTCTGATCATTGTAGGGTCAGTACAGTGACGAGATGAGCACAGACATCCACACTCTGATCATTGTAGCGTCAGTACAGTGTCGAGGCGAGCACAGACATCCACACTCTGATCATTGTAGGGTCAGTACATTGTCGAGGTGAGCACAGACATCCACACTCTGATCATTGTAGGGTCAGTACAGTGTCGAGGTGAGCACAGACATCCACACTCTGATCATTGTAGGGTCAGTGTAGGAGTGTCGATGTGAGCACTGACATCCACACTCTGATCATTGTAGGGTCTTTCTTTCTTTTTCAATCTTTTTATTAAATTTCATATATAAAAAAAAAATAACATAAAATAATGAATAAATTACAGATTCAATAGACTTGAGATTACATTAGTAATAGGATAATAATATCCTATTAAAACATCCATCAACAAAAGGTACATAAATCAATCAAGTCTATATAAATATATATGAAAAACAAAAATAATCGTCGAAAGAAGAGAAAAAAAAATTGAAATTATATATGAGAAAAAATATATAATGAAAAAAAATACTAAACTAAAACTAACATGGGCAATAATAGCACTTTATAAATATATAAAGGTGTCAAGAAAAACTCCAGAACTCCATACCTGAACAAGTATAAGTAGAGAAAAGGATCTGAAATAAGCCAAATTAATTCATATGAAAGTGTCGAATAAATGGTCCCCAGGTTTCTTCAAATTTAATTGAAGAATCAAAGATAGTGCTTCTGATTTTTTCCAAACTCAGATATTTTCTTTTTCAATCTTTTTATTAAATTTCATACATTGTAGGGTCAGTACAGTGACGAGATGAGCACAGACATCCACACTCTGATCATTGTAGCGTCAGTACAGTGTCGAGGCGAGCACAGACATCCACACTCTGATCATTGTAGGGTCAGTACATTGTCGAGGTGAGCACAGACATCCACACTCTGATCATTGTAGAGTCAGTACATTGTCGAGGTGAGCACAGACATCCACACTCTGATCATTGTAGGGTCAGTACATTGTCGAGGTGAGCACAGACATCCACACTCTGATCATTGTAGGGTCTGTACAGTGTCGAGGTGAGCACAGACATCCACACTCTGATCATTGTAGGGTCACTACAGTGTCAAGGTGGGCACAGACATCCATACTCTGATCATTGTAGGGTCAGTACAGTGTCGATATCAGCACAGATATCCACACACTGATCATTGTAGGGTCAGTGTAGGAGTGTCGAGATGAGCACAGATATCCACACTCTGATCATTGTAAGTTCAGTACAGTGTCGTGGTGAGCACAGACATGCACACTCTGATCATTGTAGGGTCATTACAGTGTCGTGGTGAGCACAGACATGCACACTCTGATCATTGTAGGGTCATTACATTGTCGAGGTGAACACAGACATCCACACACTGATCATTGTAGGGTCAGTACAGTGTCGAGGTGAGCACAGACATCCGCACTCTTGTCATCGTAGGGTCAGTAGAGTTTCGATGTGAGCACAAACATCCACACGCTGATCATTGTAGAGTCAGTACAGTGTCGATATCAGCACAGATATCCACACACTGATCATTGTAGGATCAGTGAAGGAGTGTCGAGATGAGCACGGACATCCACACTCTGATCATTGTAGGGTCAATGTAGGAGTGTCGTGGTGAGCACAGACATGCACACTCTGATCATTGTAGGGTCAGTGTAGGAGTGTCGTGGTGAGCACAGACATGCACACTCTGATCATTGTAGGGTCATTACAGTGTCGAGGTGAGCACGGACATCCACACTCTGATCATTGTAGGATCAATGTAGGAGTGTCGTGGTGAGCACAGACATCCACACTCTGATCATTGTAGGGTCATTACAGAGTCGATGTGAGCACAGACATGCACACTCTGATCATTCTAGGGTCAGTACAGTGTCGAGGTGAGCACAGACATGCACACTCTGATCATTGTAGGGTCAGTACAGTGTCGAGGTGAGCACAGATATCCACACACTGATCGTTGTAGGATCAGTACAGTGTCGAGGTGAGCACAGACATGCACACTCTGATCATTGTAGGGTCAGTACAGTGTCGAGGTGAGCACAGACATCCACACTCTGATCATTGTAGGGTCATTACAGTGTCGAGGTGAGCACAGACATCCACACTGTGATCTTTGTTGGGTCAGTACAGTGTCGAGTTCAGCACAGACATTCCCACTCTGTTCATTGTAGGTTCTGTGTAGGAGTGTCGAGGTGAGCACAGACATCCACACTCTGATCATTGTAGGGTCAGTACAGTGACGAGGTGAACACAGACATCCACACTCTGATCATTGTAGGGTTAGTACAGTGTCGATGTGGGCACAGACATCCACACTCTGATCATTGTAGGGTCAGTACAGTGTCGATGTGGGCACAGACATCCACACTCTGATCATTGTAGGGTCAGTACAGTGTCGATGTGGGCACAGACATCCACACTCTGATCATTGTAGGGTCAGTACAGTTACGAGGTGAGCACAGACATCCACACTCTGATCATTGTAGGGTCTGTACAGTGTCGAGGTGAGCACGGACATCCACACTCTGATCATTGTAGGGTCTGTACAGTGTCGAGGTGAGCACGGACATCCACACTCTGATCATTGTAGGGTCTGTACAGTTACGAGGTGAGCACAGACATCCACACTCTGATCATTGTAGGGTCAGTACAGTGTCGAGGTGAGCACGGACATCCACACTCTGATCATTGTAGGGTCTGTACAGTGTCGAGGTGAGCACGGACATCCACACTCTGATCATTGTAGGGTCAGTACAGTGTCGAGGTGAGCACAGACATCCACACGCTGATCATTGTAGAGTCAGTACAGTGTCGATATCAGCACAGATATCCACACACTGATCATTGTAGGATCAGTGTAGGAGTGTCGAGGTGAGCACAGACATCCACACTCTGATCATTGTAGGGTCAATGTAGGAGTGTCGTGGTGAGCACAGACATGCACACTCTGATCATTGTAGGGTCAGTGTAGGAGTGTCGAGGTGAGCACAGACATCCACACTCTGATCATTGTAGGGTCAGTACAGTGTCGAGGTGAACACAGACATCCACACTCTGATCATTGTAGGGTCAGTACAGTGTCGAGGTGAGCACAGACATCCACACGCTGATCGTTGTAGAGTCAGTACAGTGTCGATATCAGCACAGATATCCACACACTGATCATTGTAGGATTAGTGAAGGAGTGTCGAGTTGAGCACAGACATCCACACTCTGATCATTGTAGGGTCAGTACAGTGTCGAGATGAGCACAGACATCCACACTCTGATTATTGTAGGGTCATTACAGTGTCGAGGTGAGCACAGACATGCACACTCTGTTCATTGTAGGTTCAGTGTAGGAGTGTCGAGGTGAGCACAGACATCCACACTCTGATCTTTGTTGGGTCAGTACAGTGTCGAGTTCAGCACAGACATCCGCACTCTGTTCATTGTAGGGTCAGTAGAGTGTCGAGGTGAGCACAGACATCCACACTCTGATCATTGTAGGGTCACTACAGAGTCGATGTGAGCACAAAGATCCACACTCTGATCATTGTAGGGTCAGTACAGTGTCGAGGTGAGCACAGACATCCAGACTCTGATCATTGTAGGGTCAGTGTAGGAGTGTCGAGTTGAGCACAGACATCCACACTCTGATCATTGTAGGGTCAGTACAGTTACGAGGTGAGCACAGAGATCAACACGCTGATCATTGTAGAGTCAGTACAGTGTCGAGGTGAACACAGACATCCACACTCTGATCGTTGTAGATTCAGTACAGTGTCGAGAGGAACACAGACATCCACACGCTGATCATTGTAGAGTCAGTACAGTTACGAGGTGAGTACAGACATCCACACGCTGATCATTGTAGGGTCTGTACAGTGTCGAGGTGAGCACAGACATCCACACTCTGATCATTGTAGCGTCAGTACAGTGTCGAGGTGAGCACAGATATCCACACACTGATCATTGTAGGGTCAGTACAGTGTCGAGGTGAGCACAGACATCCAGACGCAGATCATTGTAGGAACAGTACAGTGTCGAGGTGAGCACAGACATCCAGACGCTGATCATTGTAGGGTCAGTACAGTGTCGAGGTGAGCACAGACATCCAGACGCTGATCATTGTAGTATAAGTACATTGTCAAGGTGAGCACAGACATCCAGACGCTGATCATTGTAGGGTCAGTACATTGTCGAGGTGAGCACAGACATCCACACTCTGATCATTGTAGGGTCAGTACAGTGTCGATATCAGCACAGATATCCACACACTGATCATTGTAGGGAGAGTACAGTGTCGTGGTGAGCACAGACATCCACACTCTGATCATTGTAGGGTCAGTATAGGAGTGTCGAGGTGAGCACAGACATCCACACTCTGATCATAGTAGGGTCAGTACAGTGTCGAGAGGAGCACAGACCTCCACACTGTGATCATTGTAGCGTCAGTACAGTGTCGAGGTGAGCACAGACATCCACACTCAGATCATTGTAGGAACAGTACAGTTACGAGGTGAGCACAGACATCCACACTCAGATCATTGTAGGGTCAGTACAGTGTCGATGTGAACACAGACATCCACACTCTGATCATTGTAGGGTCAGTACAGTGTCGAGGTGAGCACAGATATCCACACACTGATCATTGTAGGGTCAGTACAGTGTCGATATCAGCACAGATATCCACACACTGATCATTGTAGGGTCAGTACAGTGTCGAGAGGAGCACAGACATCCACACGCTGATCGTTGTAGAGTCAGTACAGTGTCGATATCAGCACAGATATCCACACACTGATCATTGTAGGATTAGTGAAGGAGTGTCGAGTTGAGCACAGACATCCACACTCTGATCATTGTAGGGTCAGTACAGTGTCGAGATGAGCACAGACATCCACACTCTGATTATTGTAGGGTCATTACAGTGTCGAGGTGAGCACAGACATGCACACTCTGTTCATTGTAGGTTCAGTGTAGGAGTGTCGAGGTGAGCACAGACATCCACACTCTGATCTTTGTTGGGTCAGTACAGTGTCGAGTTCAGCACAGACATCCGCACTCTGTTCATTGTAGGGTCAGTAGAGTGTCGAGGTGAGCACAGACATCCACACTCTGATCATTGTAGGGTCACTACAGAGTCGATGTGAGCACAAAGATCCACACTCTGATCATTGTAGGGTCAGTACAGTGTCGAGGTGAGCACAGACATCCAGACTCTGATCATTGTAGGGTCAGTGTAGGAGTGTCGAGTTGAGCACAGACATCCACACTCTGATCATTGTAGGGTCAGTACAGTTACGAGGTGAGCACAGAGATCAACACGCTGATCATTGTAGAGTCAGTACAGTGTCGAGGTGAACACAGACATCCACACTCTGATCGTTGTAGATTCAGTACAGTGTCGAGGTGAGCACAGACATCCACACTCTGATAATAGTAGGGTCAGTACAGTGTCGAGAGGAACACAGACATCCACACGCTGATCATTGTAGAGTCAGTACAGTTACGAGGTGAGTACAGACATCCACACGCTGATCATTGTAGGGTCTGTACAGTGTCGAGGTGAGCACAGACATCCACACTCTGATCATTGTAGCGTCAGTACAGTGTCGAGGTGAGCACAGATATCCACACACTGATCATTGTAGGGTCAGTACAGTGTCGAGGTGAGCACAGACATCCAGACGCAGATCATTGTAGGAACAGTACAGTGTCGAGGTGAGCACAGACATCCAGACGCTGATCATTGTAGGGTCAGTACAGTGTCGAGGTGAGCACAGACATCCAGACGCTGATCATTGTAGTATAAGTACATTGTCAAGGTGAGCACAGACATCCAGACGCTGATCATTGTAGGGTCAGTACATTGTCGAGGTGAGCACAGACATCCACACTCTGATCATTGTAGGGTCAGTACAGTGTCGATATCAGCACAGATATCCACACACTGATCATTGTAGGGAGAGTACAGTGTCGTGGTGAGCACAGACATCCACACTCTGATCATTGTAGGGTCAGTATAGGAGTGTCGAGGTGAGCACAGACATCCAGACGCTGATCATTGTAGGGTCAGTGTAGGAGTGTCGAGTTGAGCACAGACATCCACACTCTGATCATTGTAGGGTCAGTACAGTTACGAGGTGAGCACAGACATCAACACTCTGATCATTGTAGGGAGAGTACAGTGTCGAGATGAGCACAGACATCCACACTCTGATCATAGTAGGGTCAGTACAGTGTCGAGAGGAACACAGACATCCACACGCTGATCATTGTAGAGTCAGTACAGTTACGAGGTGAGTACAGACATCCACACGCTGATCATTGTAGGGTCAGTACAGTGTCGAGGTGAGCACAGACATCCACACACTGATCATTGTAGGGTCAGTACAGTGTCGAGGTGAGCACAGACATCCACACTCTGATCATTGTAGGGTCAGTACAGTGTCGAGGTGAGCACAGACATCCGCACTCTGATCATTGTAGGGTCAGTACAGTGTCGAGGTGAGCACAGACATCCGCACTCTGATGATTGTAGGGTCAGTACAGTGTCGAGGCGAGCACAGACATCCACACTCTGATCATTGTAGGGTCAGTACAGTGTCGAGGCGAGCACAGACATCCACACTCTGATCATTGTAGGGTCAGTACAGTGTCGAGGCGAGCACAGACATCCACACACTGATCAATGTAGGGTCAGTACAGTGTCGATGTGAGCACAGTCCTCCACACTCTGATCATTGTAGGGTCAGTACAGTGTCGAGGTGAGCACAGACATCCACACGCTGATCATTGTAGGGAGAGTACAGTGTCGAGGTGAGCACAGACATCCACACAGTGATCATTGTAGGGTCAGTGTAGGAGTGTCGAGGTGAGCACAGACATCCACACTCTGATCATTGTAGAGTCAGTACAGTTACGAGGTGAGCACAGACATCCACACTCAGATCATTGTAGGGTCAGTACAGTGTCGAGAGGAGCACAGACATCCACACGCTGATCATTGTAGAGTCAGTACAGTTACGAGGTGAGCACAGACATCCACACTCTGATCATTGTAGGGTCAGTACAGTGTCGAGGTGAGCACAGACATCCTCACTCTGATCATTGTAGAGTCAGTACAGTTACGAGGTGAGCACAGACATCCACACTCTGATCATTGTAGGGTCAGTACAGTGTCGATATCAGCACAGATATCCACACACTGATCATTGTAGGAACAGTACAGTGTCGAGGTGAGCACAGACATCCACACTCTGATCATTGTAGGGTCAGTACAGTGTCGAGGTGAGCACAGACATCCACACTCTGATCATTGTAGGGTCAGTACAGTGTCGAGGTGAGCACAGACATCCACACTCTGATCATTGTAGGGTCAGTACAGTGTCGAGGTGAGCACAGACATCCACACACTGATCATTGTAGGGTCAGTACAGTTTCGAGGTGAGCACAGACATCCACACTCTGATCATTGTAGGGTCAGTACAGTGTCGAGGTGAACACAGACATCCACACTCTGATCATTGTAGGGTCAGTACAGTGTCGAGGTGAGCACAGACATCCACAGTCCGATCATTGTTGGGTCAGTACAGTGTCGAGGTGAACACAGACATCCACACTCTGATCATTGTAGGGTCACTACAGTGTCATGGTGAGCACAGACATCCACATTCTGATCATTGTAGTGTCAGTGTAGGAGTGTCGAGGTGAGCACAGACATCCACACTCTGATCATTATAGGGTCAGTACAGTGTCGAGGTGAACACAGACATCCACACTCTGATCATTGTAGGGTCAGTACAGTGTCGAGGTGAGCACAGACATCCACACTCTGATCATTGTAGCGTCAGTACAGTGTCGATGTGAGCACAGACATCCGCACTCTGATCATTGTAGGGTCAGTACAGTGTTGATATCAGCACAGATATCCACACACTGATCATTGTAGGGTCAGTGTAGGAGTGTCGAGGTGAGCACAGACATCCACACTCTGATCATTGTAGGGTCAGTACAGTGTCGAGAGGAGCACAGACATCCACACGCTGATCATTGTAGGGTCAGTACAGTGTCGAGAGGAGCACGGACATCCACACTCTGATCGTTGTAGCGTCAGTACAGTGTCGATGTGAGCACAGACATCCGCACTCTGATCATTGTAGGGTCAGTACAGTGTTGATATCAGCACAGATATCCACACACTGATCATTGTAGGGTCAGTGTAGGAGTGTCGAGGTGAGCACAGACATCCAGACGCTGATCATTGTAGTGTCAGTACAGTTACGAGGTGAGCACAGACATCCACACTCTGATCATTGTAGGGTCAGTACAGTGTCGATATCAGCACAGATATCCACACACTGATCATTGTAGGAACAGTACAGTGTCGAGGTGAGCACAGACATCCACACACTGATCATTGTAGGGTCAGTACAGTTACGAGGTGAGCACAGACCTCCACACTGTGATCATAGTAGGGTCAGTACAGTGTCGAGGTGAGCACAGATATCCACACTCTGATCATTGTAGGGTGAGTACAGTGTCGAGGTGAGCACAGACATCCACACACTGATCATTGTAGCGTCAGTACAGTGTCGAGGTGAACACAGACATCCACACTCTGATCATTGTAGGGTGAGTACAGTGTCGAGTGAGCACAGACATCCAGACGCTGATCGTTGTAGGGTCACTACAGTGTCATGGTGAGCACAGACATCCACATTCTAATCATTGTAGGGTCAGTGTAGGAGTGTCGAGGTGAGCACAGACATCCACACTCTGATCATTGTAGGAACAGTACAGTGTCGATGTGAGCACAGTCCTCCACACTCTGATCATTGTAGGGTCAGTACAGTGTCGATGTGAGCACAGTCCTCCACACTCTGATCATTGTAGGGTCAGTACAGTGTCGAGTTGAGCACAGACATCCACACTCTGATCATTGTAGGTTCAGTACAGTGTCGAGTTCAGCACAGACATCCACACTCTGATCATTGTAGGGTCAGTACAGTGTCGAGGTGAGCACAGACATCCACACACTGATCATTGTAGGAACAGTACAGTGTCGAGGTGAGCACAGACGTCCACACTCTGATCGTTTTAGGGTCAGTACAGTGTCGAGGTGAGCACAGACATCCAGACGCTGATCATTGTAGGGTCAGTGTACGATTGTCGAGGTGAGCACAGACATCCACACTCTGATCATTGTAGGGTCAGTACAGTGTCGAGGTGAGCACAGACATCCACACTCTGATCATTGTAGGGTCAGTACAGTGTCGAGGTGAGCACAGACATCCACACTCTGATCATTGTAGTGTCAGTACAGAGTCGATGTGAGCACAGTCCTCCACACTCTGATCATTGTAGGGTCAGTACAGTGTCGATGTGAGCACAGACATCCACACTCTGATCATTGTAGAGCAGTACAGTGTCGAGGTGAGCACAGACATCCACACTCTGATCATTGTAGTGTCAGTACAGAGTCGATGTGAGCACAGTCCTCCACACTCTGATCATTGTAGGGTCAGTACAGTGTCGAGGCGAGCACAGCCATCCAGACGCTGATCATTGTAGGGTCAGTACAGTGTCGAGGTGAGCACAGACATCCACACTCTGATCATTGTAGGTTCAGTGTAGGAGTGTCGAGGTGAGCACAGACATCCACACTCTGATCATTGTAGGGTCAGTACAGTGTCGAGGTGAGCACGGACATCCAGACTCTGATCTTTGTAGGGTCAGTACAGTGTCGAGGTGAGCACAGTCCTCCACACTCTGATCATTGTAGAGTCAGTACAGTGTCGATATCAGCACAGATATCCACACTCTGATCATTGTAGGGTCAGTACAGAGTCGAGGTGAGCACAGACATCCACACTCTGATCATTGTAGAGTCAGTACAGTGTCGATATCAGCACAGATATCCACACTCTGATCATTGTAGGGTCAGTACAGTGTCGAGGTGAGCACAGACATCCACACTCTGATCATTGTAGGGTCAGTACAGTGTCGAGGTGAGCACAGACATCCACACTCTGATCGTTGTAGAGTCAGTACAGTGTCGATATCAGCACAGATATCCACACTCTGATCATTGTAGGGTCAGTACAGTGTCGAGGTGAGCACAGACATCCACACTCTGATCATTGTAGGGTCAGTACACTGTCGAGGTGAGCACAGACATCCACACTCTGATCATTGCAGGGTCAGTACAGTGTCGAGGTGAGCACAGACATCCACACTCTGATCATTGTAGGGTCAGTACACTGTCGAGGTGAGCACAGACATCCAGACGCTGATCATTGTAGGGTCAGTACAGTGTCGAGGTGAGCACAGACATCCACACGCTGATCATTGTAGAGTCAGTACAGTGTCGATATCAGCACAGATATCCACACTCTGATCATTGTAGGGTCAGTACAGTGTCGAGGTGAGCACAGACATCCACACTCTGATCATTGTAGGGTCAGTACAGTGTCGATATCAGCACGGACATCCACACTCTGATCATTGTAGGGTCAATGTAGGAGTGTCGAGATGAGCACAGACATCCACACTCTGATTATTGTAGGGTCACTACAGAGTCGATGTGAGCACAAACATCCACACTCTGATCTTTGTTGGGTCAGTACAGTGTCGAGTTCAGCACAGACATCCGCACTCTGTTCATTGTAGGGTCAGTAGAGTGTCGAGGTGAGCACAGACATCCACACGCTGATCATTGTAGGGTCACTACAGAGTCGAGAGGAACACAAACATCCACACTCTGATCTTTGTTGGGTCAGTACAGTGTCGAGTTCAGCACAGACATCCGCACTCTGTTCATTGTAGGGTCAGTAGAGTGTCGAGGTGAGCACAGACATCCACACTCTGATCATTGTAGGGTCACTACAGAGTCGAGAGGAACACAAACATCCACACTCTGATCTTTGTTGGGTCAGTACAGTGTCGAGGTGAGCACAGACATCCGCACTCTGTTCATTGTAGGGTCAGTAGAGTGTCGAGGTAAGCACAGACATCCAGACTCTGATCATTGTAGGGTCAGTACAGTGTCGAGGTGAGCACAGACATCCAGACTCTGATCATTGTAGGGTCAGTGTAGGAGTGTCGAGGCGAGCACAGACATCCACTCTCTGATCATTGTAGGGTCAGTACATTGTCGAGGTTGGGACAGACATCCACACGCTGATCATTGTAGGGTCAGTATAGTGTCAAGTTGAGCACAGACATCCACACGCTGATCATTGTAGGGTCAGTACAGTGTCGATATCAGTACAGATATCCACACACTGATCATTGTAGGGTCAGTGTAGGAGTGTCGAGGTGAGCACAGACATCCGCACTCTGATCATTGTAGGGTCAGTACAGAGTCGATGTGAGCACAAACATCCACACTCTGATCATTTTAGGGTCAGTGTAGGAGTGTCGTGGTGAGCACAGACATGCACACTCTGATCATTGTAGGGAGAGTACAGTGTCGAGGTGAGCACAGACATCCACACACTGATCATTGTAGGGTCAGTACAGTGGCGAGAGGAGCACAGACATCCACACGCTGATCATTGTAGAGTCAGTACAGTTACGAGGTGAGCACAGACATCCACACTCTGATCATTGTAGGGTCAGTACAGTGTCGATATCAGCACAGACATCCACACACTGATCATTGTAGGGTCAGTACAGTTTCGAGGTGAGCACAGACATCCACACTCTGATCATTGTAGGGTCAGTACAGTGTCGAGGTGAGCACAGACATCCACACTCTGATCATTGTTGGGTCAGTACAGTGTCGAGGTGAACACAGACATCCAGACGCTGATCATTGTAGGGTCAGTACAGTGTCGAGGTGAGCACAGACATCCACACTCTGATCATTGTAGGTTCAGTACAGTGTCGAGGTGAGCACAGACATCCACACTCTGATCATTGTAGGGTCAGTACAGTGTCGAGGTGAGCACCGACATCCACACACTGATCATTGTAGGGTCAGTACAGTTTCGAGGTGAGCACAGACATCCACACTCTGATCATTGTAGGGTCAGTACAGTGTCGAGGTGAACACAGACATCCACACTCTGATCATTGTAGGGTCAGTACAGTGTCGAGGTGAGCACAGACATCCACACTCTGATCATTGTAGGGTCAGTACAGTGTCGAGGTGAACACAGACATCCACACTCTGATCATTGTAGGGTCAGTACAGTGTCGAGGTGAGCACAGACATCCACACGCTGATCATTGTAGGGTCAGTACAGTGTCGAGGTGAGCACAGACATCCACACTCTGATCATTGTTGGGTCAGTACAGTGTCATGGTGAGCACAGACATCCACACTCTGATCATTGTTGGGTCAGTACAGTGTCGAGGTGAGCACAGACATCCACACTCTGATCATTGTTGGGTCAGTACAGTGTCATGGTGAGCACAGACATCCACACTCTGATCTTTGTTGGGTCAGTACAGTGTCGAGGTGAGCACAGACATCCACACTCTGATCATTGTTGGGTCAGTACAGTGTCGAGGTGAGCACAGACATCCACACTCTGATCATTGTTGGGTCAGTACAGTGTCATGGTGAGCACAGACATCCACATTCTGATCATTGTAGTGTCAGTGTAGGAGTGTCGAGGTGAGCACAGACATCCACACTCTGATCATTATAGGGTCAGTACAGTGTCGAGGTGAGCACAGACCTCCACACTGTGATCATAGTAGGGTCAGTACAGTGTCGATGTGAGCACAGACATCCACACTCTGATCATTGTAGGGTCAGTACAGTGTCGAGTGAGCACAGACATCCACACTCTGATCATTGTAGGGTCACTACAGTGTCATGGTGAGCACAGACATCCACATTCTGATCATTGTAGTGTCAGTGTAGGAGTGTCGAGGTGAGCACAGACATCCACACTCTGATCATTGTAGGGTCAGTACATTGTCGAGGTGAGCACAGACATCCACACGCTGATCATTGTAGAGTCAGTACAGTTACGAGGTGAGCACAGACATCCACACTCTGATCATTGTAGGGTCAGTACAGTGTCGATATCAGCACAGACATCCACACACTGATCATTGTAGGGTCAGTACAGTTTCGAGGTGAGCACAGACATCCACACTCTGATCATTGTAGGGTCAGTACAGTGTCGAGGTGAGCACAGACATCCACACTCTGATCATTGTAGGGTCAGTACAGTGTCGAGGTGAGCACAGACATCCACACTCTGATCATTGTAGGGTCAGTACAGTGTCGAGGTGAGCACAGACATCCACACACTGATCATTGTAGGGTCAGTACAGTTTCGAGGTGAGCACAGACATCCACACTCTGATCATTGTAGGGTCAGTACAGTGTCGAGGTGAACACAGACATCCACACTCTGATCATTGTAGGGTCAGTACAGTGTCGAGGTGAGCACAGACATCCACACTCTGATCATTGTAGAGTCAGTACAGTGTCGATATCAGCACAGATATCCACACTCTGATCATTGTAGGGTCAGTACAGTGTCGATATCAGCACAGATATCCACACTCTGATCATTGTAGGGTCAGTACACTGTCGAGGTGAGCACAGACATCCACACTCTGATCATTGTAGTGTCAGTACAGAGTCGATGTGAGCACAGTCCTCCACACTCTGATCATTGTAGGGTCAGTACAGTGTCGAGGCGAGCACAGCCATCCAGACGCTGATCATTGTAGGGTCAGTACAGTGTCGAGGTGAGCACAGACATCCACACTCTGATCATTGTAGGTTCAGTGTAGGAGTGTCGAGGTGAGCACAGACATCCACACTGTGATCTTTGTTGGGTCAGTACAGTGTCGTGGTGAGCACAGACATGCACACTGTGATCTTTGTTGGGTCAGTACAGTGTCGAGGTGAGCACAGACATCCGCACTCTGATGATTGTAGGGTCAGTACATTGTCGATATCAGCACAGACATCCACACTCTGATCATTGTAGGGTCAGTACAGTGTCGAGGTGAGCACAGACATCCACACTCTGATCATTGTAGGGTCAGTACAGTGTCGATATCAGCACGGACATCCACACTCTGATCATTGTAGGGTCAATGTAGGAGTGTCGTGGTGAGCACAGACATGCACACTCTGATCATTGTAGGGTCAGTACAGTGTCGATGTGAGCACAGACATCCAGACTCTGATCATTGTAGGGTCAGTACAGTGTCGAGGTGAGCACGGACATCCACACGCTGATCGTTGTAGAGTCAGTACAGTGTCGATATCAGCACAGATATCCACACACTGATCATTGTAGGATTAGTGAAGGAGTGTCGAGATGAGCACAGACATCCACACTCTGATTATTGTAGGGTCACTACAGAGTCGATGTGAGCACAAACATCCACACTCTGATCTTTGTTGGGTCAGTACAGTGTCGAGTTCAGCACAGACATCCGCACTCTGTTCATTGTAGGGTCAGTAGAGTGTCGAGGTGAGCACAGACATCCACACTCTGATCATTGTAGGGTCACTACAGAGTCGAGAGGAACACAAACATCCACACTCTGATCTTTGTTGGGTCAGTACAGTGTCGAGGTGAGCACAGACATCCACACTCTGATCATTGTAGGGTCAGTACATTGTCGAGGTTGGGACAGACATCCACACGCTGATCATTGTAGGGTCTGTACAGTGTCGAGGTGAGCACAGACATCTACACGCTGATCATTGTAGGGTCAGTACAGTGTCGATATCAGCACAGATATCCACACACTGATCATTGTAGGGTCAGTGTAGGAGTGTCGAGGTGAGCACAAACATCCACACTCTGATCATTGTAGGGTCAGTACAGTGTCGATATCAGCACAGATATCCACACACTGATCATTGTAGGGTCAGTGTAGGAGTGTCGAGATGAGCACAGACATCCACACTCTGATCATTGTAGGGTCAGTGTAGGAGTGTCGAGGTGAGCACAGACATCCGCACTCTGATCATTGTAGGGTCAGTACAGAGTCGATGTGAGCACAAACATCCACACTCTGATCATTGTAGGGTCAGTACAGTGTCGAGGGGAGCACAGACATGCACACTCTGATCATTATAGGGACAGTACAGTGTCGAGGTGAGCTCAGACATCCACACTCTGATGATTGGAGGGTCAGTGTACGATTGTCTCATTCTGGAAATAATCCACTTGGCACTTCAAGTTGAAGGTTATTGTCACCTGACTGTACATGCGTCCAGCCCAACCACACAACGTTCATCCAAACCATGGAGCACCCACAATCTATATATATGACACAACACAATATATCACTCACCACAAACACTGTACATTAATAAATAAAATTCAATGTGCACGTGAAGTGCATAGCACAGTTAAAGTACACGGAGTACTGTCCTAGCAATGAGACCTCGGTCGGGTACTCGTCAGTCTCACAGCCTGAGAGAAGAAGTTGTTCCCCATTCTGGCTGGCCTAGTCCTGATGCTCCTGTACCTCCTTCTCGACGGTAGTGGGTCAGAGAAATCATGGGGCGGGTGGTAGGGATTCTCCGGAGTACTTTGTTTCCTTTGTGTACAATGCTTCCGGTAAATGTCGCAAGCACACAGCCCTGGGTGGGAGGTGCCAGCACTGAGTGTGATGGAGCTTGAAATGTTGCTACCCACCCAGACTGATAGATCCAGTCTGACTCCAAGCTGACGTTTTGGCAGAGTTGTCCATTGGTTTCCGGGAGTCCCATGTTGTGCAGGCCAATAGCATGCAGGAATTTCACCTCGCCTTTACTGATAACTACAGACACTTCACCTGCGCTGCTAATCTGAACACCCGGTGGCCTGCCCCGGGGTTGAAGGACTGACTTTGGTTGGGGCAGAGGGAGGAACGGGGTTTGTTTTGTTGCTTGTCGTGTTCTGCCGAGCCTGCTGGACGTGTGGACGTGCTCTGTTGGCGCCGGAATGTGTTGTGACACTTGCGGGCTGCCCCCAGCACACCCTCAGTTGTGTTGGTTGTGAACACAAGTGATTCATTTCACTGTTGCCTCGATGTACATGCGATAAGTAAATGAATGGAATCGATTTACCAGAGGCAAGGTCTTGCCGATTTCCACCGGAGCTTTCTGACCGGTCCTGTCTCTGCCGGGCCTGGAGGCTCTGGTGCACGCGGTTGCAAGAGGCTGCAGCGGTTCGCATACTCTGCCGTCTCCATCATGGGCACCACCCTTCCCACATCTTCGAAAGGAGGTGCCATCCATGACGAAGAGCCCTCAACGTCTGGGACATTCCCTCTTCTCACTTTACCTTGAGAGAGGAGGTACAGGTGTGGGGTGATGTCGTTGGTGGGAACGTTCAGAGTTAACAGCCACTGACGCTGGGTTGCAGTTCTCTCCGAGAGGCTGGTTTGACGTGAAAGGCTTTTAGTGCGCTTTGTGTTCAGTTTTTGGTGTTCAATAAAGGAGTTGCTACGGCTTTCCTGAAACTTAAAACATCTCCGCCTTTTTATTTGTGAAAACCTACACTGGTGACCCCGATACTCTGGGACAATTCCAGAGTTATTGAACACGTTGGCCAACGCAGTCGTTTTGAAACTGCCCGAGCTTTGGGAGCAAAGTGCCGTCACTTGGTTCGTACAGGCTGAGGTCCAATTCACACAGCGAGAAACCGCTGCGTGAGTGGTCAGTCTGCTAGAACACCCACCTGTATATGTCAAGGACCAATCGCTGAAACCTCACTTTTTACAGACTGTTGGACTATCGTGCTCCAAACGGTTGCCCTCCTTGTCCGGCCTTGGCAGTGCTAAGTTGTCAGAGCTAATAGACCACATGCTGTGTCTCCTGGGAAATCACCGTCCCTTGTCTTAGTTTTTAAGAGCTCTTTATGCAGCAAGTGCCTGATCAAGTTTGCAAAGCCCTCACTAATGCACCTGTGAAGACTATAGGGAGCTTGCTAAAATGGCTGATGGGCTACACTCAGCTGGGCAGAGATGTACCATTCCTCCTCCTTTCTCTACCTCAATACCTCCAACAGCAAGGCCCCTACAAAACACATGTTGCTGGGCCTGTGCTTGTACCAGGCTCGCTTTGGTACGAACTCTAGGAAGTGCCGACGACTTGCAGCTTAGTCAGTTCCAGAGCACCGGGACGTCAGAGGTCTGTGAACACCTTGGGTTCCAACTGCCAGGACCATCCACTGTTCATTACGGACACCCTTTCAGGGCAACGTTACCTGTGTGACACGGGTGCCAGCATCGGCTATTGATGGAAGGCAAGAAGTGACGAAACCTCACTGGAGGCCACCAATGCCAGCAGGATCCAGATTTACGGGACCCTTTGCTTCAGTAGGCGACGTTACATGTGGGACTTCGTCCTGGCTGGAGTAGCCAGACCTCCGCTCGGTGCAGGTTTCCTGCGTGCCCAAGGATCATTATGCAATCTTAAGAACTGCCGGCTTGTGAATGTCATTACCCTGCTCCCTGGGTAATTTGCCCACAACGACTCTGTCAAGCACAGGCAGCACCAGTTGTGAGTTTTCTCGACTGCTGGGCAAATTCCCAGACCTTGCTGAGTCCACATTCGCCACTACAGTCACAAAACATGAGGCCAATTGCCATATTTCCAAACCTGGCCCGCCCGCGTGCATAGACTGGACCCAGAAAAGCTGGCATCATGACAGCTGTTTGCCAATGTGAAAGAGTTGGCATTTTACATCAGTCGAATTGCCCTGGCCTTTGCCCCTCCGTGTGGTCCCGAAGTCTGATGAAGGTTGTCACCCGTGTGGTGATCACTGATGCCTTAACAAGGCCATCATTATCCATTCCCACATATTCAACACATTTAGGCACGTTTAACAGGAAAGTTAGTTTTTTCCAAACTTGATTTAGTTAGGGGTTACCATCAGGTGATCGTGTGCACGGAGGGAGACAGCAGTGATATTCCTGTTTGGCCTTTTTAAGTTTCTGTAAATTCTGTCTGGCCTGAAAAACGAAACACAAACTCTCCAGCGGCTGATGGACTTTGTAATAAAAGACTTAGCTTTCCTTTTGTTTACCTGGATGACACACTTGTCACCAGTGCATCCAAATCTGAACACGTATTCCACCTCCGCACATGTTCCGAGCTCTTCAGCCAACAGGGGTTGATTATTAACCCTGCTAAATGCCAGTTTGGGTTGTCAACCATTGACTTTCATCACATCTCCACAGAGGGTGCAAAACCCTTCCCATCAAAAGTAGCCGTTATTATGGATTTCTCACCGTCCCCTGCATCACTGAAAACTGCAGGAGATTTTAGGCATGGTGAACTTGTCACCGCTTCATTCCACGAGCTGCTGAACTCTGCTCCCCCTGTTTTGTGCGCTTAAAGGCAATGCCTCTAATCATGTGCTTGAGTGGACAGAGGACACGCCCGGGGCATCGGACGACACCAAACGAGCTCTTTCCAATGCAAACCTACTGGTGCAGCTGCTCCCCGGCTTCTGTAAAGCCATTCCTACTGGCGCTGCAGACCACGCTGTGGGTGCCGTGCACGAACACTTGGTCGGAGGTGTGTGGCAGCCATTTGCCTTCTTCAGCCGGCAGCTCCAAAAGGAAGAGCCACATGTTTGATCGTGAGCTTCTCGGTCTCTATCTGGCTGTCGGCCATCGTAGTTTGCTTCTAGAGGGCTCACAGCATTCGTTGACGACAAACCCCTTGTGCACGCGACGGCCAACATATCAGCAGCAAAGCCACGTGGCCTACATATCAGAGTTCACAACTGATATACAACATATCAAGGGGGAAAATAATACCATGGCTGATTGCCTCTCACAGCCAGCCATTGTGGTTGTAGATATCGGGGGTGGTTATGTCGGCATGGCAGCCAACAAGTTACTGAGCCAGAGGCCCAGGTTTACTGAACAGCAATCACGGGCCTGCGGCTGGCTATGTTAAGTTCAGGGGAAGCTGGGGTTTTTCTCCTGTGCGATGTCTCGACTGGTCACCCTCACCCCATCGTGCCCGCGAACTGGAGACGGTCTGTTTTTGACTCCCAGCCTTAGAAAGGACGTGTGTGATTGGACGACAGTCTGCGCGGAGTGCCCGCAGGCAGAATTTAACCGTCATGTCCAGGCGCCACCGGCACCTTTTGAGGTCCCAGAGTGACGGTTTGACCACGCCAATGTGGACCTCGTTGCCCTCTACCCCTCCCGTCGTTTCACACGCCAAGTGATCAGAGGTTGTCCATCTGGCATTGACGACCATCACAGACGTGGACATTCATCAGCACCTCGGTTATCAGAGTGGCTCCTCATCTGATATTTCCTCAGTTCGTGTCAGACCTCCGGGCCGCCATGGCCCAGAACCTCAGTGTGAGGCTACACCCACAGTCCAACGGCCCACGCGAGCGGTTCCGCCACTCTTTAAAGGCTGTTCTGAGGACTTCCCTGACGGGTGGGTGTTGGCATGATTGTCTCCCGTGGGTCATTCTGGGCTCAGAACAGTCGCCTGAATTGGTGTACGGTCAGCTGCTATGAGTGCCAGATTTCATTCTTGACGCCACAGCCGCCTGCTCGATCTCCCAACAGCGTTCCACTCTCCTCAGTAAGTTCAGTTCCTTTTCTCCTATTCCGACCTCCCACGATGGCGTACAGCACTCCTGTGTTCCTGTGGACCTACATTCCACCTTGGCCACGACGCACACCAACATCCCTTTAGGGCCCCTTATGATGACCCATTCCACGTTTTGGAACAGGAGGGAAAAGACTTTTAACATAGATAAGAGGGTTAAACCTGAATGCGTTTTGGTAGATCGCCTTACAACAGCCCAACTAGATTTGGAGTATTCCTTTGGTATCACAAGATGACCATGACCATGTCAACACACCTCTGGACAAGCCAGAGGCCCCCTGCTGCTCTTCCACTGACCTTCAGGCAGGCTCACAATACCAGTTTTAGTGAGTTCTGTGTAGGGTGTCGTCACTGGTGGAAACATACATAATTCACAACCATCGACATTGGCTGGAGTTCACTTTAAGAGGCTGGTCTGACATGATGAGTTAATTATGTAAAGGACTTTTAATGAGCTTTTTGGTTCAGTTTTTGGTATGCAATAAAAAGATTATTTATACATAAAATATCTTAAACATAAAACACCGCTGCAGTTATATTTGTGAAAACCTACACAGGAGTCGAAGACACACACTCAACATTTTAAGAACAACTTCTTCCCTTCTGCCGTAAGTTTCTGAATGGACAATGAGCCCATGAACACTACCTCACTATACACAAGAGATTCTGCAGATGCTGGAATCCAGAGCAACACACACAAAACGCTGGAGGAACTCAGCAGGTCAGGCAGCATCTATGGAAATGAATAAACAGTTGACATTTTTGACCTATACCCTTCATTAGGACAGGAAAGGAAGTTGAAAGAGGCCAGACTAAAAGATGGGGGGTGGGGGTGGGGAGAGACTCGCTGGAATGTGATAGGTGAAGCCAGCTGGGTTCGAAAGGTCAAGGGCCGGAGATGGAGGAATCTGATAGGAGAGTGGACCATAGTTGAAAAGGAAGGAGAAGGTGATAGGCAGGTGAGAAGGTAAGAGGGGGAGGGGAAAACCTCACCTCACTACTTCACTATTTCTCCTATGCATTATTTATTTATAGTAATTTTATGTCTTTACATTGCACTGCTGCTGAGAAACAGCAAATTTCACGTCATTCAAGTCAGTGATTTTGATTCTCCGGTTTCATTCTGAATCACCAAATGACAGAATTATTACAGCCCTGAATCAGCCCACTTGAGGCCATGCTCCTAATAAAACTAATCCTAAATCCCAAGTCCCATTCCTAACAACACTGGAAAATAGGAGCAGAAGTGGCCACTTAGCCTTCAATCCTGGCTGTAAGATTAGATACAGGAGCTGAATTAGGGCCCGATCGAGTCTGCTCCGCCATTTCAATCGTGGCTGGTTTATTCCCCTATGCCTTCTCCCCATAACCCTGATTAATCAGGAACCTATCAAACTCCACTTTAAATGCACCCAATGACTTGGCCTCCACAGCCGCCTGTGGCGACAAATTCCACAGACTCACCGCCCTCCTCATCTCTGCTCTAAAGGAATGTCCCTCTATACTGAGGCTGTCTTCTCTGTTCCCAGACTCCTCCACCATCCTCTCCACATTCACTCATCTAGGCCTTTCACCTTTCTATAGTTTTTAATGAAATCCCTCCTCATTTTTCTAAACTCCAGCGATTACAGGCCCAGAGCCATTAAAGTCTCCTCATATGTTAACCCTTTTGTTCCTGAGATCATTCTTGCGAACCTCCTCCAGAGTCTCTCTATTGCTCTATTGCCAGCACAGCCTTTCTTAGATAGGGAGCCCAGAAATACTCCAGGTGTGGTCTGGCCAATGCTTACACAGCCTCAGCATCCCATCCTTGCTTTTGAATCTTAGTCCTCTGGAAATGAATGCTAACATTGCATCACCGAATCAACCTGCAAGTTATCCCTGAAGGCCCCACCATTCAATATGATCATGTCCGATCTTCAAACCCATGAACACTACCTCACTACTTTTTTTTCTCTTTTTCACTACTTAAGTAATTTAACTATAAGTATATATACTTCTTACTGTAATTTACAGTTTTATTATTCTGTATTGCAATGCGCTGCTTCCGCATAACAACAAATTTCATGACATTTTCCAGTGATATTAAACCTGATTCTGAGACAAGTTATTACAATTTTCTGCAATTGCAGGTGTCACCGGCAGATGGCGATCTCTGCTCATTTGCTCAGGCTGCGTCTGCTGGGGTCTCACTTCCAGAAGTTATCCAATCTGAGTTTTGTTTCACAGCAACTTTCAATCAAGTTTTGGTGATAATTCAGGCACGATGCACTCTGTCTGGATGGTTAACTCGATCAGCTAATTAGTTCATTTACCAGGATGCTGCCTGAATAGAGGGCATGTCTTACGGGAATGGTTTGAGTGAGCTCTTTAGAGTCATAGAGAACAACACTACAGAAACAGGCCCTTCAGCCCGTCTAGTCCATTTAAACCGCCTACTCCTGTCGACCTGCACTGGGGCCATAGTCTTCCATACCCCTACCATCCATGTCCCTATCCAAACTTCTCTTAAACATTGAAATCAAGCTCCTTTGCAGCCCCTGTGCTGGCAGCTCGTTCCACACTTTGGCATGAGGGAGGATGAGGTGACTTTATAGATGTGATTGAGTGGCCAGTCAGAGAATTTTCCCCAGTGTGGAGCTGGCTAACGCAAGGGGGCATAATTTTAAGGTGATTGGAGGAAAGTAAAGGGGAGGTATCGGAGGCATTTTGTTTTTACACAGAGGGTGGTGAGCGCGTGGAACATACTTTCGGGTGTGGTGATAGAGACAGAGCATTAAGGGTGTTTAGAGACTTTTAAATAGGCACGTGGATGAGAGACAATGGAGGGCTATGTAGGAGGGGTTAAACTGATCTTAGGTTATACATCGTGGGCCAAATGGCCTTTACTATGATCTAAACTGCCCTAATCTCCAGCGCAGGCAGGTCCCTGTTTCCATGGGGTCATCAATCTCCAATACCCACCTTTCCTGGAGATACCTGTCTCCAAGTGGCCTGTCCCAAACCTCCTGCCTTTGGCTACGTATCATCCCCATCTTCAGCAGGCAAACAGAAAGCGAATGAGCAAAGTGTATTACCCGAGTGACAGAAAGAAACTGCGGGAGGAACTCAGCAGGTCAGGCAGCGTCTATGGAGGGGAATGAACATCTCATGCTTCAGGCTGAGACCCTTCACCAGGGCTGGACAGGAAGGGGGAAGAAGCCAGAATAAGAAGGTGGGGGAGGGGAAGAATACAAGCTGATAGGTCCGAGTAAGTGGGTGGGTGGGATGAAATAAGTAGATGGGAGGTGATAGGTAGGAAAGGAAAAGGGCTGAAGAAGGAGGCATCTGATTGGACAGGAGAGTGGACCGTGAGAGAGAGGGAAGGAGGAGGGAAACCAGAGGGAGGTGAAGGTATGGGAGGAGAAGAGAGGGGGTGAGAGGGCCACCAGCAGAGAAACAAAAATTAGGTGGGAATAGAAACATAGAAAACCTACAGCACAATACCGGCCCTTCGGCCCACAAAGTTGTGCCAAACATGTCCCTACCTTAGAAAATACTAGGCTTACCCAAGGCCCTCTATTTTTCTAAGATCCATATATCTGTCCAGGAGTCTCTTTAAAGACCCTATCGTATCCGCTTTCACCACTGTTGCCGGCAGCCCATTCCACGCACGCACCACTCTCTGCGTAAACAACTTACCCCTGACATCTCCTCTGTACCTACTCTCCAGCACCTTAAACCTGTGTCCTCTTGTGGCAACCATTTCAGCCCAGGGAAAAAGCCTCTGACTATCCACACGATCAATGTCTCTCATCATCTTATACACCTCTATCAGGTCACCTCTCATTCTCCGTCGCTCCAAGGAGAAAAGGCCGAATTCACTCAACCTGTTTTCATAAGGCGTGCTCCCCAATCCAGGCAACATCCTTGTAAATCTCCTCTGCACCCTTTCTATGGTTTCCACATCCTTCCTGTAGTGAGGCGATCAGAACTGAGCACAGTACTCCAAGTGGGGTCTGACCAGGGTCCTATATAGCTGTAACATTACCTCTTGGCTCCTAAATTCAATTCCACGATTGATGAAGGCCAATACACTACACACCTTCTTAACCACAGAGTCAACCTGCGCAGCTGCTTTGAGTGTCCTATGGACTTGGACCCCAAGATCCCTCTGATCCTCCACACTTCCAAGAGTCTTACCATTAATCCTATATTCTGCCCTCATATTTGATCTACCAAAATGAACCACTTCACACTTATCTGGGTTGAACTCCATCTGCCACTTCTCAGCCCAGTTTTGCATCCTATCAATGTCCCACTATAACCTCTGACAGCCCTCCACATTATCCACAACACCCCCAACCTCCACTTCCTCATCCAGGTCATTTATAAAAATCACGAAGAGTAAGGGTCCCAGAACAGATCCCTGAGGCACTCCACTGGTCACCAACCTCCATGCAGAATATGACCCGTCTACAACCACTCTTTGCCTTCTGTGGGCAAGCCAGTTCTGAATCCACAAAGCAATATCACCTTGGATCCCATGCCTCCTTACCTTCTAAATAAGCCTTGCATGGGGTACCTTATCAAATGCCTTGCTGAAATCCGTATACACTACATCTACTGCTCTTCCTTCATCAATGTGTTTAGTCAATTTCTCAAAAAATTCAGTCAAGCTCGTAAGGCACAACCTGCCTTTCACAAAGCCATGCTGACTATTCCTAATCATATTATGCCTCTCCAAATGTTCATAAATCCTGCCTCTCAGGATCTTCTCCATCAACTTACCAACCACTGAAGTAAGACTCACTGGTCTATAACTTCCTGGGCTATCTCTACTCCCTTTTTATGGAATAAAGGAACAACATCCGCAACCCTCCAATCCTCCAGAACCTCTCCCATTCCCATTGATGATGCAAAGATCATCACCAGAGGCTCAGCAATCTTCTCCCTCACCCCCCACAGTAGCCTGGGGCACATCTCATCCAGTCCCAGCGACTTACCCAACTTGATGCTTTTCAAAGGTTCCAGTGCATCCTCTTTCTTAACATCTACATGCTGAAGCTTTTCAGTCCACTGCAAGTCATCACTATAATCACCAAGATCCTTTGCCATAGTAAATACTGAAGTAAAGTATTCATTAAGTACCTCAGTTTCATTAAGTTTCCTCTGGTTCCATACACACTTTCCCATTGTCACACTTGATAGGTCCTATTCTTTCATGTCTTATCTTCTTGCTCGTCACATACTTGTAGGATGCCTTGGGGGTTTTCTTAATCCTGTCCACCAAGGCCTTCTCATGGCCCCTTCTGGCTCTCCTAATTTCCTTCCTAAGCTCCTTCCTGTTAGCCTTCTTGATCTCTAACATTACCTGGCTCTCTGAACCTTTTTGTAAGCTTTTCTTTTCTTCTTCACGAGATTTATTACACCCTTTGTACACCATGGTTCCTGTACCCTACCATAACTTCCCTGTCTCATTGGAACGTACATATGCAGAACTCCACACAAATATCCCCGGAATATTTGCCACATCTCTTCCGTACTTTTCCCTAAGAACATCCGTTCCCAATTTAAGCTTCCAATTTCCTGCCTGATAGCCTCATAATTCCCTTTACTCCAATTAAATGCTTTTCTAACTTGTCTGTTCCTATCTCTCGCCAATGCTATTGTAAAGGAGATAGAATTATAATCACTATCTCCAAAATGCTCTCCCTCTGAGAGATCTGACGCCTGAGCAGGTTCATTTCCCAATACCAGATCAAGTACAGCCTCTCCTCTTATAGGCTTATCTACATATTATGCCAAGAAACCTTCTTGAACACACCTGACAAACTCCACCCCATCTAACAAACAAGCTGGAGGAACTCAGTAGGTCAGACAGCATTCCTGGAAACGAGCAGTCAACGTTTCCACAGATGCTGCCCGACCTGCTGAGTTCCTCCAGCATGTTTGTACAAGTTGATTTGACCACAGCTTCTGCAGTGTACTTCGTGTTTTCACCCCATCTAAACCCCTTGCTCTGGGGAGATGCCAATTGATATTTGGGAAATTAAAATCTCCCAACAACTCTTATTATTACACCTTTCCAGGATCTGTTTCCCTATCTGATCTCCGATATTCCTGTTACTATTGGGTGGCCTATAAAAAATCCCCAGTAAAGTTAATGACCCCTTGCTGTTCCTAACCTCCACCCACAGGGGCTCCGTAGACAATCCCTCCATGACGTCCTCCTTTTCTGCAGCCGTGACACTATCTCTGATCAACAGTGCCACGCCCCCACCTCTTTTGCCTCCCTCCCTGTCCTTTCTGAAACATCTAAAGCCTGGCACTTGAAGTAACCATTCCTGTCCCTGAGCCATCCAAGTCTCTGTAACGGCCACCACATCATATCTCCAAGTACTGATCCACTCTGTAAGCTCATCCACTTTGTTCACAATACTCATTAAAATAGACACATCTCAAACTGTCAGTCTGAGCTTGTCCCTTCTCTATCACCTGCCTAACCTCCCTCTCGCACTGTTTATAAGTTTTCTCTATTTGTGAGCCAACCTCCTCTTCCCCAGTCTCTTCAGTTTGGTTCCCACAAGCTGCCAGGTGATAGGTCAGAGTAAGTGGGTGGGTGGGGAGGATGGAATAAGTAGATGGGAGGTGATAGGTAGGAAAGGAGAAGGGCTGAAGAAGGAGGTATCTGATAGGACAGGAGAGTGGACCATGGGAGAAAGGGAAGGAGGAGGGGAACCAGAGGGAGGTGATGTTAGTTCAGAGTGGCCCGTTCGGAATGGTTACTGGACCTTCACGCCATCAGGTTTGAGGATGCCCAGGCAGAACATCAGATGTTGCTCCTCCAATCTGATGGCATGAACATGAACATTCTGGTGTTATACACACTTAGGCCATTTGGCCCATCGAACCCATACTGAGGATACGCTATCCATTTACACCAAATGGACGTTAATCCTGTTTAATTCCCACCACATTCCCATCACCCAGATTCTACCCCCGGACACATTCTAGGCATTATTTACAGTGGACACCTGACCAAACCACACATCTTTGGGGTGTGCGAGGAACTTGGAGAATCTGCGGGAAACAGGGAGAACGAGCTAACTCCACACAGAGAATGCTTGAGGTTGGGATTGAACCTCCATCTCTGGTGTTATGAGGCGATGGTTTTACTTGCTGTGCCAATGGTCATCAGCAGGGAGGGAAGCTTCCACTGCTGGTTTTGTCAGTGACTATCCCACACCACATGAACTGGGCGCGACACGAACAGCATCAAAATTTGTGGTAGGTATGCAGGTATCTGCTTTTGAGAGATCAATTATATTCACCATTTACATTGACACGTATTAGCAATTTCTTCTGGTGGCATGACACGAAACAAAAACACCATTCAACAATTATACAGAATCATATAAAAATAAACTTAGAGGTGCATAAACCAGGATGTATTTACAATGTAAATAGCTGTATAATAAGTGGTTTAAGTGTTTACAATGCAGTGATGGGGTAATAGATAGAGGGGTGGGGTGGGGGGGGGTTAACTAGAATGGTTGATAAGATTAATTGCCTGAGGGAAGAAATTTTTAAGATAGAGTGGCCTTTGGTATTAGATCATAGGACATTAGAGCAGAATTAGGCCATTCAGCCCATCGAGTCTGCTTCACGCTACTCGTGGCTGATTCATTTTCCCTCTCAACCCCATTTTCCTGCCTTCTCCCTGTAGCCTTTGACACCCTTGCTAATCAAGAACCTGTCCAGCTCAGCTTTAAATATCCCCAGTGACATGGCCTCCACAGCCGCCTGTAGCAACGAATTCCACAGACTCAGCACACTCTGGCAAAAGAAATTCCTCTTCATGTCTGTTCTAAATGGATGTCCTTCTATTCTGAGGATGTGCCCTCTGGTCCTAAACTCTCCCACACCCACTCTATCTAGTCCTTTCACCATTCGATAGGTTTCAATGAGATCCCCACCCCACTCTTCTAAACTCCAGAGACACCAAACGCTCCTCTGACTGCAGAGGTTGTGGTGAAAGAGGTGTCAGTGTTTTTGACTAGAGGAGTGCCAGGAATATTAGCCACCTGGTGACAGGCCTGATAGTGGGAACAGCTGTCTTCTGGTCTGAACCTCCTCCTCTGGAGACGAGGGAGCTAACCCTCCCAATCTCTCCATCGTTCACCTTTGCACAGCCTCATTGAGATGGCTATCTACAGACCGTGATCTCCCCGCTGGAGGTGGGGGGGGGGCAGGACTTAATGACCTCCTCCCTTTTGACCCTCATTTGCCAGCCATGACCTCTGCCCTTTCTACAATCCCCCTCCCCCTCTTACCCCTGAGACCATGGGAATCCCCTCTCAAATCCCCAAGCCTTACCCAGGTCTATCGGTCCATAATCTCCCCCTTGAACGGTCGTGGAGGACCTGTGGCTCTCTGCTTAAAGAAATTTTTTATTTGCCACATGTACTTCAAAATATACAGGGATGACCTCTGCCATCTGATTTCTGAATGGGCACTGAATCCATGGACACTACCCCACTACTCTGTTATTTCTGTTTTTGCACTACTTATTTAATTCAGCTATTCTGCAATTCAGTTTTTTCAATGATTATGTAGTGCAATGCACTGCCGCCACAAAGACAACAAATTTCACGACAGATTCTGGTGACATTAAACCTGATTCTGATTCTGAACTGTGTCAGTAGCTCCTACGAGTCATGCAGTCCGGGGATGGGGTTAGGGCTTACTGACCCCTAACCTGTACACCTTTGGAATGTGAGCGGTAACTGGAGAAGCACACTGTCAAGTGTTTTGCGAGACCGCTGTTCATTTCCCTTACGGAAACCCCGAGACATCCAAAAGTCAGGACAATGCAGCCACTTAGTTTTGAACTAAATGAAAAAGCTCGGTTTCCGAAACTAATCAGCTTTCATCGTGAGACGTCCAATATCCAGGATTCCGAGGCTAACTGTGATTTCGAAGCTATTTTTACAGCCATATGTATATCTTACAGTCTGTGACTGCTCCCTACTTTACGTCACAGGGTTTCTCTGCAAAGGAATAGATTGGTAACTTTAAATTTATTCTGTACCCTGTGTGGAGCAGAGTGTAGTGAATTATCTGCTGATTCTAATCCCATTCAGGGCCTTAAAACCACAAGACGTAAGAGATTATTAGCCCATTTGCTGCATCGTGTCTGCTCTGCCATTAATCATATCCTCTTAACCCCATTCTCCTGCCTTCTCCCTGTAACCTTTTATGCTCTTCTAATTAAGCACCTCCTGGTAGTAGGCTGGAGCTACGTCTCTACCAAAGGAGGGGTAAGGTGCTCCTTCCCTCTGCTAGCCTGCAGGTCACCCTTGGGCAAGGTGTAGCACCTGTTTACCCCCTGAACAGGGTCACATGAAACCATGGGTGGTGGATGGTCGTACGAGCAGCTAATGCATACCACAAGTTATGTGACCACTGACACCAGGCAGACAATCTCTGAAGAGTATAGATAATGGCTAGGGGTGGGTTGGGGACACCCACCCTGTAAAGACATTGCCCCAAAGAAGGCAATGGCAAACCAGTACCATAGAAAAATTTGCCCAGAACAGTAACGTTCATGGAAAGACTGTGATTGTCTGCGTCATACGACAGAGCACATAATAAATGAGCGATTATAGGAAAGACGATATTAAGCTAGAAAGAGCCGAGAAAGAGATTTACCAGGATGCTGTCTGGAATGTTGGGGGGAGGTGGTTTGGTGGTCGAGGTAGAAGGAGAGGCTGCATAGACTAGGTCACTGTTCCCTTGAACGTAGGAACTGAGAAGTGACGAGGGGCACAGGCAGGGTGAAAGCTTTTCTCCATGGACTTCCCCTTCTGGAATGTAGGCAATTGAGAGATGACCCGAGAAAGATGATGTGATATATGGACAGGATCAAAGCGCAGTCTTTTCCCCCAGTACATCTGGGTGCTAAAAAAAGACCCTGCGAGAGGTTTAAAAGCATCATCAACTTCTTCGTGCAGACGCTGGTGTGTATTTACAACGAGCTAATTTACGGAAAATTGCCCAGGACATTCATGGTCATGTGACATGGCACACAATGATGATGAGCCACTTTATTAGGAACACTTGTACACCTCATTAATGCAAATATCTAATCAGCCAATCACGTGGCAGCAACTCAATACATAAAAGCATGCAGACATGGTCAAAAGGTTCAGTTGTTGTTCAGATCAAACATCAGGAAGGGGGAAGAAATGTGATCTAAGTGACTTTGACCATGGAATAAATGTTAGTGCCAGATGGGGTGGTTTGAGTGTCTTAAAAACTGCAAATCTCCTGGGATTTCACACACAAGTCTCTAGAGTTTACATAGAATGATGTGGAAACCAAAAAAAAAAATCCAGTGAGCAGCAGTTCTGTGGGAAAAACTACCTCGTTAGTGAGAGAGGTCAGAGGAGACTGGCCAGACTGGTTCAAGCTGATGGGAAGGTGACAATAATTCCAATAACCAACAACAGTGGTGTGCAGAAGAGCATCTCTGAACACACAACATATTGAACCTTTGAGTGGATGGGCTACAGCAGCACAAGACCATGCACATACGGGAGGCTCCTGAGTGTGCTGTCCCATGTACTGAGGTTTAGTGAAAATCTTTGCTCTGCATGCCATCCATGCAAAGCATCTAGTCACATCCGCACATGGAGTTAGCAAAAGGGGAAGGCAGTGAGGCAATGCAGGACAAAGTGTTACAGATACAGGACGGTGCAGTGCAGGCAGACAGTGTGAGGTCAACAGTCCATCATATTGAATAGTGTCCTGTAATTATGAAGTGCTTGAGCTGGTGGTACAGGCTTTTGTATCTTCTGCCCGGTGGGAGAGGGGAGAAGAGAGCCTGTCCGGGGTGAGTGGGGTCACTGCTTCACGGAGGCAGTGAGAAGTGTAGACGCAGGCCACGGAGGGGAGGCTGGTTTCCCTGGTGCTGTGGGCACAGCACAGCACATTTTGATTAAGAATAAAGCTGCTGACAAATGGGAGTATTTACGGTTGAGTCTGAATTTTAGCTCAAACAGACATTCTCAAGCCAGAAGATAAAGTAGGTAATTTACAAGAGCCTGTACTGCAGACCAATCATCCATTTAGTACAATTAAACACCAGAAAACAAAATCCCGCAGTAATCTCTCCACAAAACTGCATTTTACCAAACAATAGCTATTAAACCCTCTGAGGGCACCACAGCCTTGTCGTAGGGATTGGAGGCTTGTGTGCCTCAATGACCCAGGGAGCCAAGCCTGCTGGAGTCAGGGCTTCTTGCTTTGGCTCTTGGTAGGGTCACCCCACGCCAAACAGGTCAAAGGCTACAGGCCAGACCGGTCCTCCAGATTCGGGGGGTTCAGCTCAGGGCCAACATCCCTGACTGGTCAAATAAGACAGTTATGCAAACAGCAATGAAGCGTCCTTCTACGTCCGAGTGCGACGGTTTTCCTGAGTCTCTACCCAGGACTTGCATGACTGACAGTGGTGAGAACCGAGAGGAAGCTACTGACCTGATGACAGAAGCCCTGCACACTGCCCGAGGCGGAGGCCTGCTCTGTCTGCCGGCTGCGTAATGGGCAGAAGAGGAGACCGATCATTCAGGTTCAAGGGTTCAGCTCAAGTCTAACAACCCTGACTGGTCAAAAAAGAATTGTTACAGACAAAGCAATGAAGAATCTGTCGATATCTGTGCGTGACAGTATATGACTAAGGACAAACAGAGATGGAGGATCTTCAATGTTGCTGTAAACATTAGAGACGTTACGGGCATTAACTAGTTACTTATTAAATGTAGGACAGTACCACACAGTACAAACCACTTGGCTCAAGATGTTGTGCTGACCTTTTAACCTAACTCCAAGATCAATCCTCTCATGTAGGCCTCTATTTTCCTTTCATCCATTTTGGCAGCAACTCAGTGCATAAAAGCATGCAGACATGGCCACGAGGTTAAGTTGAGTGTCGTCACTTTATGCTTTTGCACTGTACTGCTGCTGGAAAATGAGAGTTTTCACTACAAGAGAATGATAATAAAGCTGATTCTGAGAGAGCGGACATCTCATTGACGGGCAGCACGGGTTCGTCAAGGTTGGATGATAACTAGTGAGTTCTTTTGTCTGTAATCTGCACAGCCAGAGGTTAGTGTGTAATCCTGCAAAGCTGGAAAAGATTCAATGCCCAGGTGACATCAAGGCAGCATCATTACCTCCTGAAATATTTAAGGAATACGTTATTATCAGAGACTGAGGGAGAGAGTTTGAACTGTAAAGAAGGTTGCTGCAGATAGATCAGTTAATAAAACAAAGGTTCAATGCCAGGTGAAACAGCTCTATTTCATTAATTGACACTGTTCCATCATCCTGCCGAATGTATTGATGCAATTACGAAGCAGGTACGACAGCAGCTATACTTCATTAAGAGCTTGAGGAGACTTGTTATGCCACTAAAGACTTGCAAATGTCTACAGATGTACTGTGGAGAGCATTCCAACTGGTTACATCAGCACCTGGTGCAGAGGGGCCACTGCACAGGATTGGAAAAAGCTGCAGAAAGTTGTAAACTCAGCCAGTTCCATCAAGGGCTCTAACCTCCCCACCATCGAGTACATCATCAAAAAATGTTGCCTCAGGAAGGTGGCATCCATCACCGAGGACCCTCATCACCCAGGGAATGCCCTCTCCTCATTGCTCCCATCAGGAAGGAGGTACAGGAGCCTGAAGACACACACTCAATGATGCAGGAACAGCTTCGTCCCCTCTGCCATCCGATTTATGAAAGGTCATTGAACCCAAGAACACTACATCACTATTTTTATTCTTCTTTTGCTCTCTTTTTGCACTACTCTTTTAATTTAATTTTTATATATACTCTATTTCTTCCTGCAATTTATAGTTTTTTTTATCTTGTGCTGCATTGCAAAAACAACATATTTCACGATATATGCCAGTGCTATTAAACCTGACTCCGATTTGGATTCCTGGCCCTCTGCCAACTCCACTGAACATTTGAATGGCTTACATTTCAGTGGAGGACAGCCAAGAATGCAGCTTCTCTCCGGAGCTCTACAGCCATTCCCTTCTCCGAGGATTGTGGCAGCTCCCGAGACAGATGCCGCCTGGCGCTTTGCTCCCAGGGTGGTAACGTCAATGGGGTGGATCCGTACGAAGTGTGATCCCAACGGCGGGGCAGGTGGTGCAGATCAATATCATTATCAATACTCTTCAGCCATCAACTGTACTCCTCAGTCATGATAAATACTCTTTGGCCACGATCAATACTTTTCAGAGATCGTCTGCCTGCTGTCAGTCATCGTGTAACCAATGGAGCTGTAGAAGGTGAAGAGTCCCAGTTGTCTCGCGCTCCAAGCCTCTGGACCCTGACCCTGATCTGTCAAAGACCCTGTGGGGGCTTGCCGAGCATCAGCCTCTCCACATTAAACAAAGTGATGCACGGGTGTTATCTGTGTAACCACTCGGGAGAACAGCACACTCGACTGGAGTGATCGTATAATTTGTCCTACAGTCATCTGCAATGTTATCAGGAAACATAGAGGAGGCTTGACCCAAACGCAGGGCAGCACAGATAACTTAGCGGTGAGCGTTCAGTTTAACAATAAACTGCAAAATAGCGAGCCACAAAATAAGGTATTTAACACAAAAAGGTAACTGAGGGCGAGGAGCAACTGGTTGAAGCTGGCTCATTTGATGAGTGAACCAGGACTGTGAATGAGAGCTGGGTTTAAATAGGCTGCAGGTGATGAGTTGGAAACGAGTGGTAGGTGGAGACTGGGAGGCGCCTGTCTGTGTGGACCTGATGTAATTGCCAAGAAACCAATGATAAGTTTAACCAGAGGCTGCTTCGTTTGAACTCAGCGGAGGGCCTTTAATCATGAGTCAGTTTAGGACCGAATGCCAACAATGAATCACAGCAAGTGGGCATACTGAGCTAAGCACGAAGCAGCAGATCCGAGTCCCCAGGACGCCATCTTGATCAAGCAATTTTATCACAGAACACCTCATTAAGAACACACACGCTCTCTCTTTGCACGCCATGTAATTTACAATTTAAAGTGATTACGGATGAAATCTTAATTACAAATTTAATTAAGCGGTGTTACTTCAAAACTCACTTTGATTGAAGGCAAGGTATCTGCCTGTTTAGTTAATGGCAGACAATCACAAAACGACTTTCCCGATCTCAGCAATGAGGTACACAGGAAGAGGATTACTGTCACGAAACGGCAGGCCATGCTGCACAGGGTGATCCCACAAATGATGCAGCATTGGCCTTGCCTCTCAGCATCCGGGACCCGGACTTGATCCTGCCCTCTGTTGTCTGGGCGGAGTTTACATTTTTCCCCTGTGGTCTCCCCTGGGTGCTTTTTAATATTTTGTTCTTTTTATTTTAGGGATACAGTGGAGTATCAGGCCCTTCAGCCCCACAAGCCTGTGCTGCCCAATTATTTACTAACCTGTACTGAGTGGCTAATTCTGCTCCCATGTCTTATGGCCTTACGGGAGGAAACCGGAGCACCCGGAGGAAACACACATGGCCACAGGGAGAAGGTGCTCCTTACAGGCAGTGGCGGGAATTGAACCCCAGTCGCCGGCACTGCAATACCGTATGTGAACGGATATGTTACCACACCAATGCCAGTTTGCTACCGCGCTTGGTTTACCCGCTACATGCACGTGGGTTGAACTGGCACGTGGCTGCTCTAAGTTGCTTCCCCACCTCTGTGAGCGTAGCTGAGGGGTGGGGAAATTGTGTGGGAGAAGCAGGGGGGTGGTGAGTGGAGGAGGGAGGGGGCGAGTGGAAGACGGGGATGAGTGGAGGAGGGAGGGGGAGTGGAGAGGAGGGGAAGAGTGGAGGAGGGGGATGTGAAAGTGGGGTGAGTGGAAGAGGGGGTGAGTGGAGGAGGGGTGAGTGTAGGAGGGAGGTGGAGTGGAGAGGAGGGGAGGAGGGGGTAATGAGTGGAGAGGAGGGGAGGAGGGGGTAATGTGGAGGAGGGAGGGGTTGAGAGGAGATGTAAAAGAGAAGAGTTGACATGGAAAATCGTGCAGTATGTGACTGATGGGCTTGTTCTGAGAGCAGTTTTGAGACTGAATGAGCAGAATGGCTCCTCCTATGCCCCAGGGTAACAATGAGAGCCAAAAGTTTGAGAGATGGTGACTGCAGATGGGGCAAGAAGGAATATGTCTGGGAGAATTCCACGGCAGCATCTTTTATTGGTTTCTCATCGATTTGATTGTGTTTCTGATGAATGGTCTTGGCTCAAAACACTGACTGTTTTTCCTCTCCATAGATGCTGCCTGACCTTCTGAGTTCCTCCAGCATCTTGTCTGCTGTTCTACACAAAGAACCAGGTTTTGATGGTGAGGAAACATTCAACAAACTCCTCCGACTCCCTTCTTGATGTTTTTATAAATAATGAACAGAAGATAACAACATGCTTCTGCTTGTAAAGCCCCTGCGTATTTGCCCATGAAAATAAATATTTAACTCCTCATGTGAACTGCAGATTGGCAACCACATGAAACACTGTCAAACTCGAGGAGGCAGAGGCACCATGGTGATGTAGCGGCTAGCACAACGCTATTACAACCCGGGTCATCGGAGTTCGGAGTTCAATTCCGATGCCCCCTACAAGGAGTTTGTACATTGTCGCCATGACCGCACGAGTTTCCTCCAGATGCTCCGGTTTCCTTTCTCATTCCAAAGACGTACCAGTTAGTAGGTTAATTGGTCATTGTAAATTGTCCTGTGATTAGGCTGTGGTTAAATAGGTGTGTTGCTGGGTGTTGTGGTCATTGGGCTGGAGGGCTTGTTCTGTTCTGTACCTCAAAATATATAAAATAGACAACATTGGGTTCAAGGCTTGTTTCCAGGTGAGACCATTCAGCCCCTCGAGACTGTTCCAAAAATAGGTAGCTATCTACAATACCGTGCAGAAGTCCTAGGCACATATATATAGTTAGGGTGCCTAACGCATTTGCACAACATGGATTGGAGAGCGAGTTTGTAAACCCGGAGGGAGCAAAAGATGTTGGGAATGGTGAAGATGGATTGCCGTGGGAGGGGTCTGGGACAGGTGGCAGAGAAGGAATGCCAGGGCAGGGAGTGGGGCAGGTGCAGACACACCCAGCACTAAGACACCAGGCAAGGTCATTTAGTTCCAAACAATCATTACAGAATGTCTCCCTGGTGCTTTCTCTCCCTCCATTCCCCTTTTCTCAACCATGATTCCCCTCTCCCTGCTCCCTTCCCACTCTCAGTCCACAGCAGAGACCCACATCAGAATCAGGTTTATCGTCACTCATACTGTATGACATGAAATTTGGTGTTTTTTGCACGGTACTTTTTATACTACAAAAGTCCTGGCTATATACAGTATACGTGCTTAAGACATTTCCACACTACAGTAGATCAGTTCTGTAAATTTTATAATGCAATTGAACAAAAATGTCAGTTTCAATGTTCAAAATTTCCATAAAGTTGTCACTCAGCCTTGTCAGTTTCTCTTAGGGGACCAGAGTTCCGACTCCTACTCCTTTTTCTGGCAATCCCCTCCCCACACTTGCCCCTGACCAGTCAATATTCTTTCTCTCTGCCTCCAATATCAATCCATTTTAATCACCTTAAGCTCCTCAATTAGGTCAGTCCTTAATGGCTTAACACGATGGAAGACATGGCTTGTCCTCACCAGTTAACATTCAGAATGCCAATCAGATTTACCTGTGCCATGAAATTTGTTGTTTTGTGGCAGTAGCACCATGCAAGACATGAAAATTGCAATAAATTATTTTATATATACAAGTATATATCAAATCTATGCATCTATGTTTGGTTCCTTAAGGTTGTCATAGCTGGGGGAGGTAGTGAGGATAAACTCTCATTCCCTATTAAATGCTCCCAACAACCCTCTGACAAGCAAGTCCACCTCCTGGCTTAGCAATAAAGCCTGGCAGAACTGTTTCTGCCAGGGCAAAGGTGAGTTATTGGTGCCTTAAAACCATTACTTCGGGCAGATGGGGTTTGTCAGTCGTGACTCACTTAGGAGGAGGAAGACTCAGATCTCAAACGTCCTCTGCTTTGCGGCTATACCTGCACACGGGGAGGGCTTCAGGAATGAACCATGAGGGAAAATGCAGAGCTGCAGTCCCTAAAGCAGTCCCGCGTTGAGTTCAACACTGACTGGCAACTCCTGTGATGCGGCTAGTGCCAAACTATTGTTTCTGCCATTTCTCTGGATTCATCAGCTGCGTGGAGAGGGGGGGCCGACTGCACAGGCAACAGCTTGCTCACCATATCGTGCTGCCCTAGCTTTCGTATCATGGGCAGTTAGGGTGAAATATCCACGGTCAACCTTGACCAATGGAGGACATTGTTTCATGGCCCGTTCATAAATCCATTGGCAGAGGGAAGAAGCTGTTCCTAAAATATTGAGAGCATGAATTTGGGGCCTGTATTAGTCTACAGGTTGTGTTTTTTTCCTTCGGAAATGCCTGACAATTACGGGAACACTTTACTGAATGTTTTAGTGGTTTCATTTGGCCTGAGATTCTGCAATCAAAACTTTGCCTTTTTCCCAGTCTTGGTTACTGTTCACTGGGTGCTGAGCAAAGAAATCCAGCTCTAATTAGTTCCACTTCTACCAAGAGCAGAGTTACATCTGAGGATGCTTCGCTCAGGGCTGCAAAGAGAGCTTTTGGCACATTGCCCTTCAGAAGTCGAAGTATTGAGTTACAGGAATTTTGGAATGGTATGATGAAATTGCCTAAGACGCTGGTGAGGCCAAATTCGGAGTAATGTGTGCAGTTCTAATCACCTCCCTACAGGGGAAATCTCAATAAGATTGAACAAGTACAGAGACAACTTCCAAGGGATTTGTGGACCTGAGTTACAGGAAAAGGTTGAATATGTATTCCCTGGAGTGTAGGAGAATGAGAAGAGATTTCTTTGAGGTATACAGAATTATGAGGGGTATAGTTAGGGTAAATGCAAGCAGACTTTTTCCACTGAGGTTGGGTGAGACTAGAGGTCATAGATTAGGGATGAATGGTGAAATATTTAAGGGGAACCTGAAGGGAAACTTCTTCACTCAGAGGGTGGTGGGAGTGTTGAGTGATCTGCCAGTGGAAGTGGTGGTTGCAGGTCTGATTGCAACATTTAAGAGAAGTTTGGATAAGTAGGTGGATGGGAGGGGTATGGAGGGCTATGGTCCAGGTGCAGGTCAATGGGACTAGGCAAGGTAACGGGATGGCATGGACTAGATGGGCCAAAGGGCCTGTTTCTGTGCTGTATGACTATATTTCAAATGTGGTTATATTTCGCGTTATAGAACTTCAGAAGTACATCCTTGCTGTTAAATGTACATCAGAATTTTGTATTAATTTATCTAATCTCATCTAGATTAAAAGATTAACATTATTAACCTGAAAATGTCACACTTCTACTGCCAAGATAGCATGCCCACAACTTTCTAACCCATACTAACTCGTCTGTCTTAGTACAGCCCCAGAGACATCAAACGCCCCTCTTACAATACAACTTTCATTTTTGTCTGGTGGCTAGCATAACGTTTTACAGCACCAGCGATTGGGGTTCAGTTCTTTCCACTGTCCGGGAAGGGTTTATATGCTCTCCCTCTGAGTGCGTGTGAAGGTTTGTGCTAAGATTACACAACTGCCTTTGATCTCCGTTCCTTTAGAAACAGGACCCCATGGGACAGCTCTCCATGTCCACAAGCTACCGAGAAACACAAATAACTCAGCTCAGAGAACCTACAGACTAAAATAATCCCGTTCTGTCCCAGTATTACGAGGACACCTTTAAGCTTCAGTGCGTCCAAACTAGGATCAAATTTAGATTATTTTTTGTGCCAGAGAACTCTAAATTGGTATCATCTTGACATACTCAATAGCAATGTCACCTCCAGCCAAGGAGATCTGTCTTCCACAAACCATCCAGACCAACGGCTTGGTACAAAGTAAGGGGCTGTGATGTTCATTACCCACACAAGTGTAGATTGTATTAAAGGTAATGTCAGCATTTATTGACAATCTCTAACTGCTCCTTAGCTGAGCAGCACACAGTCTTCTGGAGAAACTCATCAGGCCTGTACTGATTGGAGTTTAGAAGAATGAGGGGCAGAAAGTTATTGAAATCTATCAACTTTTGAAAGGAACGCACATAAAACACTGGAGAAACTCAGCAGGTCAGACAACATCTATGGAAAAGAATAAATAGTTGACGTTTCAGGCCTAGATCCTTCTGAAAGGCCCAGAGAGAGTGGACATGGAGAGGATGTTTCCTGTAGTAAAGGAGTCTAGGACCAGAGGGCACAACCTCAGAATAGAAGTATATTCCTTTCGAACAGCAATGAGAAAAGAATTTCTTTAGCCAGGTGGCGAATCTGTGGAATTCATTGCCACAGGCGGCCATGGAAGTCAAGTTAAAGCGGAGGTTGATAGGTTCTTGATTAGTCAGGGCATCAAATGGGGAGAAGACATGGCAATGGGGTTGAGAGGGATAATAAATCAGCCATGATGGAATGTCAGAGCAGTTTGATGGGCTGAGTGGCCTCATTCTGCTCCTATGTTTGATGAGCTTATGGATTGAGCACAAGCACTGGAAATTAACCCAGAGTCAGGTTTCAATGAGTTGCCACTGCCCCCCGCCCCCCCCCCCCCCCCCCCCGCTATGCCATTTTCTGAACTCAATCAATTAGCGGCCCTTGTAAAATAAGCTTTTCATTACTGGGATCATCCTTGTATAGTATAGTAGCGTGCGATCACTCGATTTGAGTGCAATTTTCTCATGAGGGGTCCTTGGATGGCAGTAGAGGAACACCTGTGTGTGACTTTGTTTAGCACGGGCAGGCTGATGCACAGACGGCCCTTGACAGATAGGCGTCAGGGTCCAGTGACATGGGGTTCAAGGTGACAGGGGACCCTTCACTGCCTTCATGGTGTGCCATCATCTGCCACTCGCTCCACCGTGAGGTCTTCGTTGGATCGCTCTTTGACTAGAACCTCCCCACCATGGGTGACCCTACCAGGAGCTAAGCTCCAGATGATATCACTCTTGGCCAGAAGAGTGGTGACACCAGTGGGCTCCATCCAGCATGTGCTCGGACTGCGTTGGTCATTGACACAAACAACACATATGTTTTGATGTTTCGATGTATATGTGACAAATAAAGCTCATCTAATCTAACCATGACCCGGGCACAGCAAGAAGAAGCAACTGAACAGACAATCCAAAGGGGATTCATCATCTAATTCCTGGGGTGAGAAGGTTGTCCTATCAAGCTGGGTTTGGATTCAATGGAATGAGTGCTGGCCTTACTGAGGTGTACAAGGTCCCTTTAGATCACGACCTAGTAGATGCTGAGGTACACCCACTAGTGTGAGAATCTCCAATGAGCAGATGCAGGTACAAGGTAAGGAGCTGGTCATTTTGGGTGGGCAGCCAGGGTACAAACGTACTGGGCCATATTCACTACCTTTTGAAAGGATTTTCTATTCAAGTTTGTTAGGGCATATTCTGGATTTAAGGTGTATAGCAAAATATTAGCTTCAGCAATTAACTTCAGCACCAATCTTTAGACCTGAACATGGACTGCAGATTAAATTTAAAATGTAGTTCTGGACAATAGGTTCCTAGAGCTGTGAACAGCAGTAAACTGAAATACCAGACAATGTTGTGAAGAAGAAGGTGTGAAAGTTATACATAATTCAAAGAAAGCATTGTAGATATATTGTAAATATAGAATTGTCATTTGATCTTTAGCATATAAAATGTCATGTAATGTTGGGTCGAGCAAGGCTTCCATCTTCACAAGGGTCTCAATATGATGCTTGCTCTGTCTCATTTAGTCAAACAAAAGACTGCTTCATATCTACCAGCTGCATCTCTCTGGTGACATTGTTCACGTGACAGCATCTGGGGGCTTGTCTGGGATGCCTTTGCCACCAGCTGTGTGGCCAGCGATCTCAGCAGTCTAAGTTTTGGGTTTGTGGAAAGTGTTGTCGGGGTGGTGATACGGGCAGAATAATTAGGGACATTTCAGTTCCTCTCCGATAGGCATGTGGATAAAAAAAATGAAAGGCTCTGTGGGAGGGAATGGAAATTGTGTTTGGCCACAAGAAAATGAATCTCAGGGTAGTATGTGGTGAAATATATGTACTTTGATAATAAGTTAACTTTGAAATGGAAGAAAGATTACATAAGAAAGGAGGACTATGCAGAAGGGGTTAGCTTGATCTTAGAGTAGGTTAAAAAGTTGGCACAACATCATGGGCCGAAGGGCCTGTACTGTTCATTTAAAACCAAGGTGGTTAGGAATTTCCTTTTACAGAGGGGTAGCAAATCTGTGTGATTCTCTACGTCATACAGTTGTGGAGGTCAGACTATCTGTGGAAGTCACTATACGTGTGTAATTTTCAGTGTCAGTGCCCATTTCCAAGGAGAACACCACAAATTGTAGTGGGTGACTTGTCACATTCTCCTTGGTAAAGGTGTGTCCAAAGGAATCCGACACAGAACTGACGAAGCCTCCAGATCCCCCCAGAGTTAGGAATTACAAAGGTTCGCCATTTTAAGTGAAGAGTTATCTCCCTATTATGGTCCATTTTCTAACCTTGGTCTGACTGACTCCCTGTGCCACGGAGTATCAGTTATCGGGGCCTTTTGCAGCCCCTCAGTTGTATCTCCTTGGGGATGTTGGAAAGGAAAGGATGAATAATTGATAATATCATTATTGAAAACTGATCAGGAATCACTAGCAGCTACCATTAGACTGTAAGCCATGCACGTCTTCTAATCTCACCACTGGGACACTGCATTTTTCAGGCAAACACTGCAATCATTTTTCTGAGAAATCGCCAATTTAGGTGCTACACATTCTGCGGCACACTCTCAATGTTTTAGGAACACCTTTTCCCTCTCTGCAATCAGATTTGTGAGTGGACAATGATGAGGCCACTCTCAGGCTGGAGGAGCAACACTTCGTATTCTGTTCGGATGGCATCTCCTATCGGATTCTTTCTTTTCCAGCCCTTTTCCTTTTCCACCTATCACCTCCCAACTTCTTACTTCATCCCCCTCCCCTACCCACCTGGCTTCACTTATCAACTGCCATCTTGTACTCTTTCCCATTCTCTCACCTTTTTATTCTGGCTTCTATCCCCTTTCTCTCCAGCCCTGGTGAAGGGTCTCGGCCTGAAATGTTGACTAATTATTCTTTTCCATAGATGCTACCTGACCTGTTGAGCTCCTCCATCATTTTGTGTGAGTTACAGTAGGTTGTGATATCGGCTCAGAGTCGAACTGATTGCATAACCTCCAGTAAAGCTTTTCCACCACAGCAGATGGAAGTTCATTAAAACTCGGGTAACGAAAGTCTAGATTTAAATAGGTATAGTGACTGTGGGTCTGAGAATTCAGTCATCTCCCACGTGTTGTTGCCTTAGGCAGCGTGACTGCTGACGAAGTGCTTTACCAAAGAAACCCCAACGGGGCATAGACTCGTAATAGAGGAACGTCCATTTAGTACGGAGATGAGGAAGAATTCCTTTAGCCAGAGGGTGGCGAATCTGAGGAATTCATTGCCAGGGACAGCTGTGGAGGCCAAGTCATTGAGTATATTTAAAGTGGAGGTTGATAAGTTCTTTATCAAAGGTTACGGGGAGAAGGCAGAAGATTTGGGTTAAAAGAGATAATAAATCAGTCTTGATGGAATGGTGGAGCAGATTTGCTGGTCGGATTGGCTTAGTGCTGACCCTATGTCCTACGGTCTTATGCTCTTGACTTGAGCTGACAATAGAATGCAGATTTGTTAACAGTACGTACGCTGTGTGATAGAATGAAATATTAATCCAGTCCATTCAGAATGAGCAGCACTCAAGAGAACAGAGAAGTAAATGTATGTCACCTGCACTACACATGCAGAGATGGTACTCTGTACTGACGTTAGTCCAGGACAGTTAGTAGAAATGGTACTTCAAAATTGATTGCTGTAAATTGGACCTTATGTGCCTGGACCTAATTTGGTTGGTGGAGGAATCTGAACAATGCGAGGAGAATTAAAAAAAGAAATGGGATTAATCTCTCAAAGTTGCCGTGCAAGTTGCTATGGTTGTTAAGGAGGCTTTTGATGTGTTGGCCTTTATTTGTCAGAGAACTGAGTTCATGAGCCGCGAGGTAATATTGCTGCTCAATAGAGCTCTAGTTAGACCACACTTGGGATATCGCGTTCATTTCTGGTCACCTCAGTATAGGAAGGATGTGGAAGCTATAAGAAGAGGGTGGAGAGGACATTTACCAGGATGCTGTCTGGACTGGAGAGCATGTCTCATGAGGATGGGTTGAGTGAGCGAGGGCTTTTCTCTTTGCAGCTTGACAGAGGCTTAGATTGAAGAGGCAGTCAGAGACTTTTCCAGGGCAGCAATGGCCAATACAAGGGGACACAATTTTATGGTGATTGAAGCAAAGTACAGGGGTGGGGGGATATCAGAGGTAAGTTTTTTTTTAAAACACAGAATGGTGGGTGTGTGGAATGCAATGCCAGTGACAGTGGTAGAGGCAGATACATTAGGGACACCTCAGAAAAACCTACATGGGCACACAGATGGAAGGAAAATGGAAGGGTACGTGGAAGAGACGAGTTGGATGGATCTTAGAATAAGATAAAATGTCAACAGAACTATGTGGGCCAAAGGGCCTGTACTGTGCTGTAATATTCAACACTCAATGGCCACTTTAAGCTGAGTACCAACCACTGTAAAACAACAAGAAGAAGAAGAACTGCCTGTAAGAAAATGAATGTCAAAGTTGCGAATGGTTACCTACACTCAGTGGCCACTTTATTAGGCACACCTGGTTGTAATGCAAATACCTAATCAGCCAATTACGTGGCAACAACTCAATGCATAAAAGCATACAGACATGGTCAAGATGTTCAGTTGCTGTTCAGACCAAACATCAGAATGGGTAAGAAATGACTTTGATTATGGATTGATTGTTGGTGCCAGATGGGGTGGTTTGAGTATCTCAGAAACTGCTGATCTCCTGGGATTTTCACACACAACTGTCTCTAGAGTTTACAGAAGACAGTGTGAAAAACAAAACAAAAACCCACTGAGAGGCAGTTCTGTAGGTAGAAGTGCCTTGTTAATGAGAGGGGTCAAAGGAGAATGGTCAGACTGGTTCAAGCTGATAAACAGGTGATAATAACTCAAGTAAACACGTATTACAACAGTGGTGTGCAGAAGAGAATCTCTGAATGCACAACAAGTCAGAGTTTGAAGTGGGTGGGCTACAGCAGCAGAAAACCACGAAGACACGCTCAGGTACAGGAGGTACCAAATAAAGTCGCCCCTTAGAGTATATGGTATGCTTTAATGGAAGATTCGGTGTAAATGGGTGGTTGGTTTGTTAGACTAGAGAAGGTATATATAAAAGCAAGGATGTAATGCTGAGACATCACTTGGGATAGCATGAGCAGTTTTGGATTCCTTATCTAAGAAAGGATGTGCTGACATTGGAGGGGGTTCAAAGGAGGTTCAAGAAAATGATTCCAGGATTGAGGAGCATTTGATGACTCTGGCTTGTACTCATTAGAATTCAGAAGAATGGGGGAGGGGTGGGGATCTCAGTGAAACCTGTTGAATGTTGAAAGGTCTAGATACAGTGGATGTGGAGGGTGTTTCCTACGGTGGGGAGTCAATGGCCAGAGGGCACAGCCTTAGAATAGAGGGCCGTCCATTTAGAATGGAGATGATGAGGCATTTCTTTAGCCAGAGAGTGGTGAATCTGTAGAATTTGTTGCCTCAGGTGGCCAAGTCATTGGGTATATTTAAGGCAGAAATTGATTGATTCTTGATTAGTCAGGGCATGGGGAGAAGGGGAGATTGGGGCTGAGAGCCAAATGAATCAGCCATGATGGAATGTCAGAGCAGACTCACTGGACCAAATAGTCTAATGCTGCTCCCATTTCTTAAGTTACAAGAAATATAAATTTGTCTGAGAGAGAGGAGGGTTTGAGCTGTAAGGAGAGATTAGATACGCTGGGACTGCTTATCTGGAAGGCAAGAGGTCGAGGGGCAATGGTGGCAAAACATGAGAACTTTGAAAATGTAAAGACAGTAATGGTACCAACTGTAAAGAATTGAAAGTCTTTGAATGGTTATTGTATATAACTTTATTTTGGAATAAAGTATATTTTGTTTAATAAAAAAAATTACTGATTTATGAAACCTGGAGGGACATAGACAAGGCCAATAGCTGTAGTCTTTTCCCCAGGATAAGGGGGTCTAAAACTCGAGGACTTCAAGCTCCTGGGGATCAACATATCAGAAGGCCTATCCAGGCCCCAAAGCATTGATGCAATGTCAAAGAAGGCACAACCTTCATTAGGAAGTTGACTTCTGGTACGTCACCAAAGACTCAAGCAAATTTCTATAGATGTATGCCATCAGATTTCCAAACGGCCCATAAACTCATGAACATCACTTCATTATTCCTCTTTTGCAGCACTTTTTATTTATGTTACAACCTATAGCAATTTTTATGTCTTGCACTGCAGCCACAAAACAACAAATTTCACAGCATAAACACAAGAGATTCTGCAGATGCTGGAAAGGAGCAGTCAACGTTTTGGGCCGAGACCCTTCATCAGAACTAAAGAAGGAGGGGGCAGGGGCCCCATGAAGAAGGTGGGGGGAGGGTGAAAAACCAATCAGAGGAAAGATCAAGGTGAAGCAGGGAGGGGGATAGGCAGGAGAGGTGAAGAAGGAATCTAAGGGGAAAGCACTACGGGTAGTAGAAGAAGGCAGAGTCATGAGAGGTGATAGGCAGCTGGAAGAGGAGACGGAGTGAAGGTGGGATGGGGGAAGAGAGAGGGAGGGAATTACCGGAAGTTGGAGAATTCGATGTTCATACCAAGGGGCCGGAGACTACCCAGACGGTAGATGAGGTGTTGTTCCTCCAACCTGAGTTTGGCCTCATCATGGCAGTAGAGGAGGCCCTGTATGGACATATCCGAATGAGAATGAGAGGGAGAGTTGAAGTGAGTGGCAACCGGGAGATCCTGTCTGTTGTGGTGGACGGAGCGAAGGTGCTCGACGAAGTGGTCCCCCAATCTGCATCGGGTCTCGCCGATGTAGGGGAGGCCGTATCAGGAGCACCGGATGCAATAGATTACCCCAACAGACTCACAAGTGAAGTGTTGCCCCACCTGAAAGGACTGTTTGGGACCCTGAATGGTGGTCAGAGAGGAGGTGTAGGGACAGGTGTAGCACTTACGCTTGCAGGGATAAGTGCCAGGTGGGGGATCTGTGGGGAGGGACGTGTGGACCAGGCGGTCGCGGAGGGAACAATTCCTGTGAAAAGCAGACAGGGGTAGAGGGGGAAAGATGTCCTTAGTGGTGGGGTCCTGTTGAAAGTGGTGGAAGTTACGGAGGATAATATGCTGGATCCGGAGGCTGGTGGGGTGATAGGTGAGGACAAGGGGGACACGGTCCCTGTTGTGGTGACGGGAGGACGGGGTGAGGCCTGAAGTGCAGGAAATGGAGGAGATGCAGGTGAGGGCATCATTGATGACGGCAGAAGGGAAACCATTATTGGTAAAAGCGAGCAGTGTGGGGCATGGGAATTATGAGTTTTTTGGCTGAGGATGGAAGGTCTCCCGAGTTGATAAGGGCAGTGATGGTATGGGAGACAATGATTTGAGTTAGTTAGTTAGTTAGTCTCCGGCCCCTTGGTATGAACATCGAATTCTCCAACTTCTGGTTATTCCCTCCCTCTCCCTTCCCCATCCTACCTTCACTCTGTCTCCTCTTCTAGCTGCCTATCACCTCTCATGACTCTGCCTTCTTCTACTATCCATAGTGCTTTCCCCTTAGATTCCTTCTTCACCTCTCCTGCCTATCCCCCTCCCTGCTTCACCTTGATCTTTCCTCTGATTGGTTTTCCACCCTCCCCCCCCACCTTCTTTATAGGGCCCCTGCCCCCTCCTTCTTTAGTCCTGACGAATTGGCCCAAAACGTTGACTGCTCCTTTCAATGGATGCTGCCCGACTTGCTGAGTTCCTCCAGCGTGTTTGTACGTCTCTACCTTATTGAGGGTCTTGGGCTTCATTGATTGCCTGCGCTGCACCTGCTCTGTGACTGATGAACTGGTTTGTTACTGATGCACGTACAGTGAATGGCCTTGCATACCATTTATATGGAGTGCATTAATAAAGCACTGGGTAAAACAATAGAATGCAGAATAAAGCGTAACAACCACAGCGAAAGTGCAGTTCAGATAAACAATAAGGCACAAGATCTTAATGACGTTGGTTGTGATGTCAAGTGTCCGTGTAATGCTTTATTCTGCATTCTGTTATTGCTTTTCCATTGTCACCATCATCATACGGTGTGTCGAATGATGTGGATGGTCATGACGTTCCATTTGTCTTTAATCTAATCATTGCCTGCAGGGAAGACCCCTTCACACTGTTCCAATTCTTTTCTCTGACCCGAGTTAGAATCTGCTTATCAAAGGAATTGAAACGTCTCGTCCTACAAGTTCGAACTATCGAAGGCCATGATTGCTCTTGACAATCTTCTTGCAGAAGCGGTTTGCCATTGCCTTCTCCTGGGCAGTGTCTTTACAGGACGGGTGACCCCAGCCATTATCAACACTCTTCAGAGATTGTCTGCCTGACGTCAATGGTCAGATAACCAGGCCTTGTGATATGCACCGGCTGCTCGTATGGCTTCACATGACCCTAAACAGTGCTACACCCTGCCCCAGGGTGACCTGCAGGCCTGTGGAGAGAAGGAGCGCCTTTCACCTCCTTTGGTGGAGAGTTACCTCCACTCTGACACCCCTTTGTACTACCTTGGTAAACCGAAGTTTTGAAATTATCTGTAGGGATGACTTGCAAAATAAAGTTTGTCACTATACCTAGGTACATGTATCAATAATAAACCAATTACTTCCCAGAAACCTGTTCTCTCTCACCTCACCCAGATTCTCCCACCAGACACCTCCACTAAGATACTTTGCAATCATAAATCACTACAGCCCAGAAACAGGACATCAGCCCATCTAGTCCATGCTAAACTGTTGTTCTGTTTCATCCCATACCTGGCCCATAGCCTCCCCATACACCTCCCATCCATGTACCTATCCAAACTCCTCTTAAACCTAAGTGGCCAATTAACAAACTACACAGCTTTGCGATGTGGGGGTTGGGGGACAGCCCATGTGATGACAGGGGATAGCTTGCAAACTCCACACAGACAACACCCCAGGTAGCAGTGAGGCATCTCCACGAACCGCCGTATCACTGTTCCACCCTAGGCTTTGCAGCAATCCTGGACTCTTTGCAGGTCTTTGTGTGCTGGTGGCATCATTCCCAGGGGATCGCCTGGGAGCCCGTTCAATCGAGCTTCCAGAAAATCTGGGGCATACCCAGGATTCTGACAGAAGGATCACAAAGGAGTCACTGCTCCCTCATGCTAGAAGACAGGGAGATGAATTGGAATTGAAATTAGTTTAATAACGTTGTATGTACTGAAGTACAGTGAGAAGTTTGTCTTGCATTCTGTTCATACAAAGTATGACACAGAGCTTTGAGATAGTACAAGGTAAAACAATAACAAAATGTAGAATAAAGTGTAACAGTCACAGAGAAAGTGAAGTCCAGGTAGACTAAACGGTGCAAGGTCACAATGAGATAGATTGTGAGGTCAAGATTCATTTTCTCTTCTCCCTTTCTCATTGGGCAAAAGATTCAAAAGCCCAAAAGCACGTATCACCTTGTTCAAGGACAGCTTCTAGCCCACTGTTGTAAAACTATAGAGCAGTCTCCCTGTATGACAAGATGATGCAAGTTACACTCAGTGGCCAGATTATTAGATACCTCCTGTACCCAATAAAGTGGCCAGTGAGAGTAGGTTTGTGGCCTGCTGCTGTAGCCCATCCACCTCAAGGTTTGACATGTTGTGCGTCCAAAGATGTTCTTCTGTACACCACAGTTGTAACGCGTGGTTACTTGAGTAACCGTCACCTTCATTCAACTTGAACCAGTCTGGCCGTTTGCCTCTGACCTCTCTCATTAGCACAGAATTGCCACTCACTGGATGTTTTTTGTTTCTCTCACCATTCTCGGTAAACTCCGGAGACTGTTGTGCAAGAAAAGCCTAGGAGATCAGCAGTTTCTGGGATACTCAAATCTCCACATCAGGCACCAAAAATAATTCCACAGTCAGTCATAGAACTTGTAGGGTCATAGAAAATTACAGCACAGAAACAACCCTTTGGCCCATCTAGTCTGTACTTAACCATTTAAACTGCCTACTCCCATTGACCTGCACCGCAGCCATAGCCCTCCATACCCCTACCATCCATGTACCTATCCAAACTTCCCTTAAACGTTGAAATTAGGCATGCATACATCACTTGTGCTGGCAGCTTGTTCAACACTCTCATGACTCTGAGTAAAGAACCTTCCCTTCATGTTTCACTTAAACTTTTAACCTTTTACCCTTAACCCATGATATCTGGTTCTAGTCCCACCCAACCTCAGTGGTAAAAGCAAACACGAGGAAATCTGCAGATGCTGGAAATTCGAGCAACACACACAAAATGCTGACGAGTCATGACGAAGAGTCTCAGCCCAAAATGTTGACAGTGCTTCTCCCTATAGATGCTGCCTGGCCTGTTGTGTTCCACCAGCATTTTGTGTGTGTTGCCCAGTGGAAACAGCCAGCTTGCATTTACACTATTTATACCTCTCATAATTTTGTATACCTCTATCAAATCTCCTCTCAATCTTCTACTCTATTCAATCATTCCTTATAACCCAGGTGCTCCAGAGTCCTTGTAAATTTTCTCTGTATTCTTTCAACATTGCTTACATCTTTCCTGTAGATAGGTGACCAAAACTGCACACAATACTCCAAATTAGATCACATTTCTTCCCCATTCTGATGTTTGGTCTGAACAAGGGCTGAGGCTCTGCGTGCATTGAGTTCCTGCCTCATGATTGTGATTAGACACTTGTATTAATACGGATGTACTTAATAAAGTGGCCACTGAGTATATGAGCATTCCTTCTGAAAATTCTGCTTCACAATTCTGAGTGATCAGCTCCGGGCTCCGGACACCAAGCCCTTTCTTCCATGACTGTGAAGGTACAATATCTCCACAGACCAGGTTTCAGCTCAAGGACCGTGTGATGGACTGAAACTTATTCCACTAATCCACATCTGCTGGGCTCAGGAAGCAGCAGATAATCCAGGAGGGTGGCAGGAACAATAGCAATATTTAAAAGGCATCTGGACAGATACTTGAATAAACAGGGTTTAGGGCAGGGATCCCCAACTCGGGGTCCACAGAGCCCCTGTTTAATGGCATTAAAATGAACACAGTCACCTGTTTTGGTGGCTTAGACAGGGGATGAGTAGGGAGCGCATTTTTTTCATTGACCGTTCGTCTTTGTCTGAATTTGATCCATTTACTTTTACATGAATTACCAAAAATTGAGTGATCGCATTGTTGGTTTGTAATGAAGGATTATATGTCCTTTTTTGTTCAGTTAGTTGGAAGCATGTCATACAGTGCAATACCCCCTTAGTTAGACTCTCAGTCTGTAGTCGGTACAGTTGTGTAGACACTGTCCTTGAGCCTGGTAGTATGTGCTTTCAGGCTTTTGTACCTTCTGCCCAGTGGGAGTGGGGATAGAGGGAGTGTCTGGGTGGGTGGGTGTCTGATTATGCTAGCCGCTTTGCTGAAGCAGTGAGAAGAGCAGACAGAGTCTACGGTGGGGTGGGGGGGGAGCTGGTTTCTCTGATGTGCTGAGCTGTTCACAGCTCTGCGATTTCTTGTGGTCACGGGCAGAGCAGATGCCATACCAAGGATGTGACAGATGCCATGGGAGTGCATTCTTGAACATTCAGTTCTGGCAGATGGGGCAGCAAACTTTCTGAATTTGGTTCAGAGTTTCTGACAATGTATGCAAATTTCCGAGGCCCTGCGTACTCTGGAGCGAATGCTGGGTTCCTCAGAGGGCAGACCCAAATCCATCAAATCATCAGCTCTTCAGGCAGCAGCCAGCAACAGCCTATTTATACGTTAAAGCGTACTCTTGGCCTCACAATCTATCCTGTTGTGATCTTGCACTTTACCTTGACCTGCACTTTCCAGCAGCGTTTACACTTTATTCTGCATGGTTATAGTTTTACCCTGTTCTAACTCAGTGCACTGTGTAATAATTTGAACAGTATAAGCAGAATGCAAGACACGTTTTTCACCTTTTCTTGGTACGTATGGCAATCATAAACCAATGTCAATGACACGAGATTTTGCAGATGCTGAAAAGCCAGAGCAGCACACACAAAATGCTGGAAGAACTCAGCTGGTCAGGCAGCGTCTATGGAGGAATAAACTGTTGATGTTTCGGGCCGCAACCCTTCATTGGGACTAATACCAACATACGGTCAGACTGAGGAGAAAGATCAGGATGAAGAGCAGTGAAGGAGACAGACAGTTAAATCGCAGTTTGATCAGCTTTGTCTTGTCCTGATGCTGGTCTCCAAACCGCTTACGGTCACAGTAGTGTAGCACGTCACTATTATAGCTCGGGGTGTCAGAGTTTGGATTTCAATCCCAGCGACCTCTGTAAGGAGTTTGTGACCGCGTGCGTTTCCTTCCACATTCCAGTTAGTAGGTCAGTGTAAATTGTACTGTGATTAGGCTAGGGCAGGGGTTGCCAACCTTTTTTATCCCTTGGACCAATACCATTAAGCAAAGGGTCTGTTGGCCCCAGGTTGGGAAGCCCCTACCTCTAGGGTTCAATAGGTGGGCTGTTGGGTGGTGCTGCCCTCTGGGCGAGAAAGGCCTGTTTCACGCAGTATCCCGCAATGAAGATAAATAAAATAATTTGCCCAGCATGGGTTTTGATTATGGGGCGGGTTGGGGGGTGGAGTTTGGGGTGTGCAAGCTGCTCAGTGCTGCCACCCACAGGCCCATCAGAGCTAAATCTTCGACAGGAGCCCAGGCCACCACCATGGGCAGATCAGCATATTCAGCTCAGTGAGACAATCCATCCCGGAGACAGACAGGAACTCAATGCCCCAGCAGCAACAGTTCAATGCAATGCTCCTTAAAGACAGATAACTAATCAGCACAGGTCCACGGCATGGATCAAGAGCAAATCCCTCACCTCCCCCTCCCAACACCTTCCATTCTCTCCCCTATCCTAGCAAGAACAAAGGTCTTACTCTACAACGTACCTCCTCTTCTCAGGCTTTGTCTATACTTCCCTCTGCCTCAGTGAAGCAGCCCATAGCTTAGCAGATAGTGTAACACTTAACAGCAATAAGCAGAGTTGTGAGAAAGCCAGGTATATTGAAGCATTCAAGGAGTGTGTGTGTGTGTAGACAGAGACAGATATCTACAGTTATATATAATCTATATTTGTGTGTGTGTATATATATAAAATCTATAATATATATAACACACAATAACTTAGGAAAGTAAGAATTAAATCTACAAATGAATTATGCAGAGATAAAAAAAAGTAAAGTGCATAAATTAAATATTATAGGGGACAGTACAAATTATCTTTCGAACGTGATGTGGCAGGGAGTTCAGAAGCCTAATGGCTTGAGGGAAGAACCTGTTTCCCATCCCGCCCATCCTTGTCTTTATGTATCAGAGTCTCCTGCTCAATGGTCAAAAGAGAAAGAGGATGCTGGATGCTGGACGAGTGTATATATTTTTTATTTATTGAGAAATGGCGTGGAGTAGGTCCTTCCTGCCCAACAAGCCACACCGCTCAGCAACCCCCAGTTTACAATAACCAATTAACCTACCGACCAGTATGTATTTGGACTGTGGGAGGAAACTCATGCAGTCATGGGTAGGGCATACAAACTCTTTACAGGCAGCAGCGGGAATTAAATCTTTGTCATTAGTACTGTAAAGGCTTGTGCTAACCACTACGCTACTGTGCCAGCCCGTATATGTGTGCATGCATACGTGAGTGCGTGCGTGTAAGCATGTTTATAAATATACATGTGCATGTTCTTCTCATTTTCTACCTATATATCAGTTTATTAGTTTGAACAAGAAAAAGGATCTAGTACAAGACTGGAGAATTTCTATCCATTCTCACAGGCGGAGCTGAGAAACTCCAAACCTCAGTGAAAGCTTAATCCACCCAACAGATAATATTCAGTGGGGAGAGGCTATTGCTAAGTACCTGGCATTATTTTGGTAAAATGCATGCAGTGAACTTGCCACATCAGTTATCCCAGAGTTAACCAGCCTGTCAAAGCCAGTGGGCTGAGAAAATCTCTGACACAAGGGATTCTGCAGATGCCGGAAATCTGGAGCAACACAAACACACACAGTGCTGGAGAAACTCAGTAGATCAGGCAGCATCTAAAGAGGGAAATAAACATTCAACACTTTGGTTTGAGACCCTTAATCAGGAATGTAAAGGCGGGGGGGGGGGGTGGGGGGCAGAATCCCAAATAAGAAGGTGGGGGAGGGGAGTGTTCGCTTTTTTTTAAATGTCATGTCATCCTTTGCTCTCTCACTGAAGCTCTGGGCTCAGATACTGAAATGCCTCTTCAACCTTTGTATTATTCCCATCATCAAGAGGGGCATGTACTGGGTGTTTGAGCCAGAACTACCCCCCCACCACCCCCTCCCCCCCCCACATGTCACATGGATATCATCATTATGTCAGTCACTGGGCTAAAATCCCACTCTCCCCCACTTAGCAACCTGACGCCAAGCTGTTTCAGAAAGCTGTACTCAGTGGAGTTAGGGAAGATGAGGGGGTGCGTGTCATGTGACACTGAAAGGCCTGGATAGATAGGATGTAGAGAGGACATTTCTGCAGGACAAGTCTGTGGTCTCACAACATTAACTTGGCTTTGTGATGAACTGTGGCTGCTGCCCGTGCTGGCTGCAGAGACGCCTGGCTTCCTGCCTTTCCTAAAACTCCGGATGCATTCAAGAGAGAGTTAGATACAGCTCTTATAGATAGCGGGGTCAAGGGATATGGGGAGAGGGCAGGAACAGGGTACTGATTGTGTTTGATCAGCCATGATCACAGTGAACGGTGGTGCTGGCTAGAAGGGCCGAATGGCCTACTCCTGCACCTATTGTCTATAACTCCAGTTCTGAAGCTATTTGTTTACTTCTGTTTGCGCAATTTGTTTTTTTTTCTTCTCTCTCTCCATTGGATGTTTGACTGTCTTTTTTTTTGGTGAGTTCTTTTGAGGTTTCTTTGTTTTGTGGCTGCCTGCAAGGAGACAAATCTCAAGGTTATACAGTGTGCGTACGCTTTGATAATAAATGCACTTTGAATGGAGGCACATCCATAGAGGGACAACGCTCTAGAACAAAGATGTGGAGTTCATCAAGGGGGCATTGAACTAGTGACTGCAAGGCCCTACAAAGGATTACATCCTTTCCACCCATCAAGATATTTATGAGGGGTGCTGCAGACACACAGACCTCAGCGTTGTCGATGATCCCTCCCATCCATCCAACAACCTCTTTGGCCCCCTACCATCAAGCAGGAGGTACTGTTGCATTAGGATACAAACTGTTAGAATGGGAAACAGCTTCTTCCCCCATGCTGTGAGACTACTGAACTGCCTGTCAACACCCAGGTCTCATCACAAATGAAGCGTGATTATTTACTTTTTGACTTGTATCATAAACAAACCGTATTATTTGTGGTAATATTACCTCTGGTGTTATGTATGTGAGTTACTGTATGTGCACTGTGTTGTGTACCTTGGTCCGAAGGAACATTGTTTTGTTTGGTGATAAAGATTTCAATGGTTGAATGACTATAAATCAGAACTTGAAGTTTTTGCATTAGACAGTTCAAATGGCATCTCCTGACCAGAAGGGGATAGCATATAAGGCATATTTGTAAGGGGGGGGGGGAGAAAAGAGAGAGAGAGAGAGAGAGACATAAGAGACAGAGACATAGAGACACATGAGAGAGAGAGAAAGAAAGAAAGAGACAGAGACAGACAAGGTCCAACTGGAAATTGATCTGCCATGTCTCTGCCCAGCTCTGCACATCCTGACATCCCAAGTTCTTTCCCTGAACTAGATGGGTTTCTGACTACCTGGTGGTTATATGGTCACTCTGACTGAGGTCAACTTTCTTTCATTCCAACCAGCAGCTCCAGAAACAGATTCAGCTTTACCTCTGTTGATATGACCTGTTGGAATTGAGGGAAGTCCAAGACTGAATCACCTCCGTTCTCATGGGATAGCAGAAGAGGTTGAATAGCAAGAATGGCTTGCTCTTGCTTTTCTCTTTTGCTCCAGAGTAACTATACAACAGACAAGCCTGCACCGAGAAACTGCACATCCATGGGTGAATGAGGCTCCACTCAGACAACGCACTGTAGCTGACACACACAACAAACATTATAGGCTCACAAAGAATGTCTGGAGGAATAATAACTATAATAAAATCAATACAGTGGAAAAAAGAAAATAAGATTAGTGTTGGCGAGATGGAACAGGCGAGAGGTGGGGAGACAATAGAAAGCCAGAGGTTAGAGAAAGATCACTTATCAGAGAAGAAATAAGCTCAGGTTGATCTCAGAGCCTATACCTGAGTCGTGGTGTTAGCAATGAGCAAAATTATTTCAACTTCACAACAATGTATTGACACACCGAGGTGTAACGCTACACGGAGAGTGAAGAATTCCCTCACTGAGAACCACAAACACACAATGTTCACACAGGCGCAGGTACAAGCTCACAGACACAATGCACACACAAATGTTCACGTGTACACCCCCCCCACACATGTGTGTGCACATGCTCATGCACAGACATATGTGTATAGGGAGAAACAGAGGGCTGGCAAGAATGTGGAAGAAGATTTTTTTGGAAAGAGTGTTACAGTGAGTTGGGTTTTCGAATGATGAGTCACAGACCGCTTGATACAGGGATGATGTGCAATAAGGAGAAACATTACAAGTTGGGAGCAAAAGCAATACAGAGCCCTGCTCTCTAAATTATCTTCAAATCTGAGCTCCTCTTGAATCTAACCTGGATTACTGGATTACCTTGTCCCACATAAGAGAGTTTAGTTATTTAGAGATACAGCACGCTAACAAACCCTTCCAGTCCAAAGAGCCCACGTCACCCATTCACATCCATGTGACCAAATACGCCCAGGGCCCTTAGCATTGTCAATGATCCCTTCCATCCATCCAACAATCTCTTTGACCCTCTACTATCAGGCAGGAGGTACCATAGCATTGGGACAAGGACTGTTAGGCTGGGAAACAGCTTCTTCTCCCAGGTTGAGAGACTACTGAAGTCCCTGCCACCACCCAGGCCTCATCACTTATGAAGCACCAGTAGGGCTTACATTTTAACCTGTCAAAAATGCTCAATGTCAATCTTCTGCAATTGTTTGTTCACTGTATGTTGTGTGTATGATATGGGCAATCATGGTCTTTCCGTGACCATGACTGTTCTTGGCAAATTTTTCTACAGAAGTGGTTTGCCATTGTCCCCTTCTGGGCAGTGTCTTTACAAGATGGGTGACCCCAGCCATTATCAATACTCTTCAGAGATTGTCTGCCTGGTGTCAGTGGTCACATAACCAGGACTTGTGATATGCACCAGCTGCTCATACGGCCATCCACCACCTGTTCACATGTCTTCACGTGACCCTGATCGGGGACTAAGCAGGTGCTACACCTTGCCCAAGGGTGACCTGCAGGCCAGCAGAAGGAAAAAGTGTCTAGTACCTACTTTGGTAGGGACATATCTCTACTCCACTCCCATCTTGGTATCCTCCGTAATATTGTTGGCTAGCTCACTTTCGTACTCCATCTAAAATGAAAGACACTGCCCAGAATAGCAAGCCACTTCTGTAGAAAATCTTGCCAAGAACAACCGTGTGGGAGGAAACCAAGGGATTTGGAGGGATACCGCACGGTCACAGGGAGAACATGCAACTGCTTATGGGACAGCAGTGGGAATTGAACCCTGGTTGCTGGTGTAGTAATACCATTACACTAACCACTGTGCTACTCCACAACTCCCCCATGTTGATTCTTTGTTAGACAATGAACAGCAAGTTGAGCCTCATGAAGAGCATGGAATTTTTCCATAACCACTTTTACTAGAGGTTAATGGAGTTTTACTGGTTAATAGACCAGTAAAACAAGCAGGGCAGGAAGGTTCACCATTGGTATCCGATGTGTGTACATGGTGAAACATACCACAGCACTAGTATAGGGGACAGTAACTGAACCAGACACCAAGACACACAAGAACATAGGACAGTACAACACAGCCCTTTGGCCCACAATGTTGTACTGACCTGTACAATGATGCCACAGTGACGTAGCGGCCGGCACAATGCTATTACAGCACAGGGCATTAGAGTTCAGAGTTCAATCCTGGCATCCTCTGTAGGTCCTCCCTGTGATGCTCACTTTCCTCCCACAGTCCAAAGACTCATCAGTTAGTAGGTTCATTGGTTATTATAAATTGTCCCATGTTTAGGTTAGGGTTAAATCGGGGTTGTCAGGGGCTGCAAAGTGCTGTGGCTCGAAAGGCAGGAAGGGCCAATTCCACACTGGACTGGTAATTTAAAAAATAAATAAAATCTAACTAAACATGCCAAAGTCTTGGCTGAAGAGGAAGATTTTAGTTGGGTATGTCAGAGGGTAAAAAAGAGCAAGGTCACCACAAACTAATTTCTATCAACAGTATTCCAGCCCAGTTTCAGCAGAGATGATCTAACTCCATACATCTTTACAACTGCAACTTTGAACCAATTTTGAAAGGGAGAAAGTTTTCGGGTGCTAGATGTACTCTGACCCAACCATAACCTGCCACGTTCCCTCAAGCAGCAATAGTAGATAGGTTAAGCATTAGATACTACCAATGGTCAGTTGGCATCGGCCAGTGATGTTTGGGCGAGTCCACGACTCTGCAGCTTCTTGTGTTCCTGAGCACTTGGACTGCCAGACCAGGCCACCATGCGGCCAGACAGGACACTGATTCTGCAACGTGCTTGAGGTTTAATCAACTCAACTGTAATTGCTTACAGCCTAACCAACTCCTCCATTACTCATTTGTCAAAATGCCAGCCATTGCCCATCCTGAGATTCCTTGTTACCCAAGTGGTGACTTCCAGTATTCAAGCCAACCAGCGTCACCAATGCACAAAACTGTCCCTGTGCATTATTCCTGGAGAATTAGCAATGCTCTCACTCCACAACTCTGGCACATCACATTGGTCAGATATCGGATGACACAAGAGCCCTCCATGGGCCCTGAGGCTCACAGGGATTCCACAGGGAGATAGAGACACTGACAGGCAGACAGGGACGGGAAGAGGCACACGGAGGGGCAGACAGGGACGGGAAGAGGCAGACGGAGGGGCAGACAGGGACGGGAAGAGGCACACGGAGGGGCAGACAGGGACGGGAAGAGGCAGATGGAGGGGCAGACAGGGACGGGAAGAGGCACACGGGGGGGCAGACAGGGACGGGAAGAGGCAGACGGAGGGGCAGACAGGGACGGGAAGAGGCAGACGGAGGGGCAGACAGGGACGGGAAGAGGCAGACGGAGGGGCAGACAGGGACGGGAAGAGGCACACGGAGGGCAGACAGGGACGGGAAGAGGCACACGGAGGGGCAGACAGGGACGGGAAGAGGCAGACGGAGGGGCAGACAGGGACGGGAAGAGGCAGACGGAGGGGCAGACAGGGATGGGAAGAGGCACATGGAGGGGCAGACAGGGACGGGAAGAGGCAGATGGAGGGGCAGACAGGGACGGGAAGAGGCACAAGGGGGGGCAGACAGGGACGGGAAGAGGCAGACGGAGGGGCAGACAGGGACGGGAAGAGGCAGACGGAGGGGCAGACAGGGACGGGAAGGGGCAGACGGAGGGGCAGACAGGGACGGGAAGGGGCACACGGAGGGCAGACAGGGACGGGAAGGGGCACACGGAGGGGCAGACAGGGACGGGAAGAGGCAGACGGAGGGGCAGACAGGGACGGGAAGAGGCAGACGGAGGGGCAGACAGGGACGGGAAGAGGCAGACGGAGGGGCAGACAGGGACGGGAAGAGGCAGGGAGGGGCAGACAGGGACGGGAAGAGGCAGACGGAGGGGCAGACAGGGTCGGGAAGAGGCACACGGAGGGGCAGACAGGGACGGGAAGAGGCACACGGAGGGGCAGACAGGGACGGGAAGAGGCACACGGAGGAGCAGACAGGGACGGGAAGAGGCACACGGAGGGGCAGACAGGGACGGGAAGAGGCACACGGAGGGGCAGACAGGGACGGGAAGAGGCACACGGAGGGGCAGACAGAGACGGGAAGAGGCACACGGAGGGGCAGACAGAGACGGGAAGAGGCACACGGAGGGGCAGACAGAGACGGGAAGAGGCACACGGAGGGGCAGACAGGGACGGGAAGAGGCACACGGAGGGGCAGACAGGGACGGGAAGAGGCACACGGAGGGGCAGACAGAGACGGGAAGAGGCACACGGAGGGGCAGACGGGGACGGGAAGAGGCACACGGAGGGGCAGACGGGGACGGGAAGAGGCACACGGAGGGGCAGACGGGGACGGGAAGAGGCACACGGAGGGGCAGACGGGGACGGGAAGAGGCACACGGAGGGGCAGACGGGGACGGGAAGAGGCACACGGAGGGGCAGACGGGGACGGGAAGAGGCACACGGAGGGGCAGACGGGGACGGGAAGAGGCACACGGAGGGGCAGACGGGGACGGGAAGAGGCACACGGAGGGGCAGACAGGGACGGGAAGAGGCACACGGAGGGGCAGACAGGGACGGGAAGAGGCACACGGAGGGGCAGACAGGGACGGGAAGAGGCACACGGAGGGGCAGACGGGGGGAAGAGGCACACGGAGGGGCAGACGGGGGGAAGAGGCACACGGAGGGGCAGACGGGGGGAAGAGGCACACGGAGGGGCAGACAGGGACGGGAAGAGGCACACGGAGGGGCAGACGGGGGGAAGAGGGACACGGAGGAGCAGACGGGGACAGGAAGAGGCACATGGAGGGGCAGACGGGGGGAAGAGGCACACGGAGGGGCAGACAGGGACGGGAAGAGGCACACGGGGGGGGCAGACAGAGACGGGAAGAGGCACACGGAAGGGCAGACGGGGGGAAGAGGGACACGGAGGGGCAGACAGGGACGGGAAGAGGCACACGGAGGGGCAGACGGGGGGAAGAGGGACACGGAGGAGCAGACGGGGACAGGAAGAGGCACACGGAGGGGCAGACAGGGACGGGAAGAGGCACAAGGGGGGGGCAGACAGAGACGGGAAGAGGCACAAGGGGGGGCAGACAGGGGCGGGAAGAGGCACACGGGGGGGGGGCAGACAGGGACGGGAAGAGGCACACGGAGGGGCAGACGGGGGGGGGGGAAGAGGGACACGGAGGGGCAGACAGGGACGGGAAGAGGCACACGGAGGGGCAGACGGGGGGGGGGGAAGAGGGACACGGAGGGGCAGACAGGGACGGGAAGAGGCACACGGAGGGGCAGACGGGGGGACGGGAAGAGGCACACGGAGGGGCAGACAGGGACGGGAAGAGGCACACGGAGGGGCAGACAGAGACGGGAAGAGGCACACGGAGGGGCAGACGGGGGGGGAAGAGGACCCTGGCGTTCCCCTGTCAGACTGCATCCCCCGCGAGGGGCACAGGCACGAACTCACATTCAGCCTACAGCACCATCACAGGCACCTCACGCCGGAGAGCCACGCCATGTGAATGGAGATTTAAATGCTGTTGCCCATAGCAACGCCAAACCAGCAGACCCACCCATAGCAACTGCCACAGCAACCAACCCTATCTATCACTCATCGAATCAATTGTGTGGAGGTTCGGCACCTTCGGAGACCAGAAATGGGGAAGAATTTCCGAGAAAACCAAGACCATGTTACCGATGCCGTGGCGTTACCTGAATCGAGAGCCTCCCTCCACACTCCCAACCCCGATTTCCCTGACAATCTCTGCAGTAAACAACATACTTTGGTACACTGTGTCTACCAGCAGTAAATATTTTTTTTAAAAAAATGTTGGCACGTCCCTGCAGTGCTGCTTAAAAGTCGATTCAATATTTTAAACTGTTTTCCTAATTTGGGAAGAATTGGAAATATTTGCTTTCAAATTCTCCGGACGAGGGAATAGCATTTAAAGTTACCTGCATTGAAGTACAGAACTCAGTGTACAATTATTTAATGTTTTACAACACATCTTACGCTGAGCCTATCACTTGCTGCCTCGTTCTAATTTCTTTTAAAGCCATTGTTTACCAAGTACCGGTCAGGAGTTTATATTGATAGCAATTTTTATTTATAAATCATGTAGAGATAAAGCAAGTGAGCTTGCGATAATAAACCCTCGCTCTCTGTCCATCCATCGAAGCACCACGCATTATCTCAGAGGTATTCCTCCGTTTCAAACACCGAGAGAAGCCGTTTGCCAAAACACTGCCAACCGGAGAAGCTGACAAACTTTCTTCCAGAGAATTTTGCTTTAAAACGATAAAACTGTCTTTTGTTAAAAGTCATTCAAACAACTGCGTCCAAGTGGCGGGTTATTTTGGAAAAGGAGGTGAAGAGAGTAGGGGAGGGGGTGAAACAGAGACCCTAACCCAATAAAAAATGCTAAACTGATTTAGAAAAACACATTAACAAGAGAAAAGCAAAACAAAATGCATAAGAATTTAAAAAAAAATCTTGACGCTAGTTTGCGTGTGCACAGCCGGGAGAGTGTACAAAAATAATTTCATTTTTTCAGTGCAGCGTTAATGGTCGAGGATTCATTTATGCTGTCTTTACACACACACGATCATTCACACCGGAGTCTAGTGAAACGCAAGAATTTACAAACATTTCGCCATCTAAATAGACGTAAGTGCAATAAAAAGATTTTTTTTTTAAAAAACGGGATTGCTCCGCATTAAAAAAATCAAAACGTCATAGACAGTAAAAAAAATACTCACCAAGAGAGGCAAGAAAATTCAGGAGTTAAAAAAAACGGCAAATAGAGAGAGGTGAGACAGTGACAGAACGAGAGAGGCGAGAGAGACTGGTTGTAGGCGCACAGGCTACGGTCGGAAATCCGCCGAGTGCGGCGCTCTCCACGCACGGACAGGGATGATGTGGGTTCAGCCAACTCGCACCGGGCTGCCCAGCGCAGCGCCGAGCCCGCAGACAGCGGTGTCCGCCTTAGTCCCCGGCGCCATGGCCGGACAACCCCGGTGTTGCGGGTTTAGAGCCACCGTTAGAACAGACAACCCGTTCGGTTCGAGGCGCACTTCCCTCTGCGCTGTTGGTGGCTTCCTGCATCCCAGATTATTCCCAATCCCAGGGCAGTGGTTGGAGGAAGGGACTGGAGACTGCTTTTAAATAACTGTAGTTCGCATTAACCATTCAAATGTATTTTGTAAAGAAATCTTTCACTGGTGGACCCATGTGAAATCCACGGACCGGATTCCCCAGCGTTCCCTATGCAGAAGCACGTTTAATATTTAATGACAACGTTTGCTGCATTAAGATAATGTTCACCGTGAATTCGTGAGTGCACGTGCATAACAGGAATGTCAAAGTACCATAAATTGCAGATGCGAAAAAATTTGAAATTGGAACAGAAAAGGCTGGAAAAGCCAGGCAGCCTCTGTTGAGAGAGAAACACTGACAATGGTTCAGATCAGACACTTCCTCACAGGAAGCAAAGGGAGAGATTTGCTAATTTAATATTTTTCCTGCCAGTACCATTACTGTATGCAGTGGGACTGGTTGGGACTGGTCTGTCACTGTATAACGCTGGGGTACAGTACCAGTGGGGACGGGTCTGTCACTGTATAACACCGAGATACTGTACTGGTGGGGACGGGTCTGTCACTGTATAACACCAGGGTACAGTACGGGTGGGGATTGGTCTGTCTCTATATAACACTGGGGTACAGTACCAGTGGGGACGGGTCTGTCACTGTATAACACCAGGGTACAGTACCGGTGGGGACGGGTCTGTCACTGTATAATGCTGGGGTACAGTACCGGTGGGAACGGGTCTGTCTCTATATAACACTGGGGTACAGTACCGGTGGGGACGGGACTGTCTCAGTATAACACCAGGGTACTGTACTGGCGTGGACGAGAGTGTCTCTGTAAATCACTGGGGTACAGTACCGGTGGGAACAGGTCTGTCTCTGTATAACTCTGGGGTACAGTACGGGTGGGGATTGGTCTGCCTCTATATAACACTGGGGTACAGTACTGGTGGGGACGGGTCTGTCACTGTATAACACCAGGGTACAGTACGGGTGGGGATTGGTCTGTCTCTATATAACACTGGGGTACAGTACCAGTGGGGACGGGTCTGTCACTGTATAACACCAGGGTACAGTACCGGTGGGGACGGGTCTGTCACTGTATAACACTGGGGTACAGTACCGGTGGGGATTGGTCTGTCTCTATATAACTCTGGGGTACAGTACCAGTGGGGACAGGTCTGTCACTGTATAACACCAGGGTACAGTACTGGTGGGGATGGGTCTGTCTCTATATAACACTGGGGTACAGTACCGGTGGGGTGGGTCTGTCTCTATAGAACACTGGGGTACAGTACCGGTGGGAACGGGTCTGTCACTATATAACACTGGGGTACAGTACCGGTGGGAACGGGAATGTCTCTATATAACACTGGGTGGGGTACAGTACCGGTGGGGACGGGACTGTCTCAGTGTAACACCAGGGTACTGTACTGGCGTGGATGAGATTGTCTCTGTAAATCACTGGGGTACAGTACCGGTGGGGATGGGTCTGTCACTATATAACTCTGGGGTACAGTACGGGTGGGGATTGGTCTGTCACTATATAACAGTGGGGTACAGTACCGGTGGGGACGGGTCTGTCTCTATATTATTCTGGGGTATGGTACCTGTGGGGATGGGTCTGTCTCTATATAACACTGGGGTACAGTACCGGTGGGGATGGGTCTGTCTCTATATTATTCTGGGGTATGGTACCTGTGGGGATGGGTCTGTCTCTATATAACACTGTGGTACAGTAACGGTGGGGATAGGTCTCTCTCTGTATAACACCTGCATACAATGCCAATGAATGGGAAACACATTCTGACATGAAGCACAATTTCACTGGTCTCATTTAAAGAGCAAAGCGGCTGCTGTGGCAAGCAGTATCATTTGAATTCACAGTCTTCCTGGTTGCCACTTCTGTTGCTGTCAGCTGCAGATGAAGTCGAGAGATTCTCAGATAAATCTGTTGCTTCTTTTTACTGTGGCTACTGTGGGTGGATGGGGAGGAAATGTATGGAAAATGCACTGTGGAGGAAGGTGCGAACTTCTTTCCTTTCTGAAAATAACTCTTCGCTTATGAACAGAAGAGATTCTGTCGACGCTGGAGTCAACCAGCTGGTCAGGCAGCAGCCATGGAGTGGAACACGTACTGAACTGTTTTGGCCTAGATCCTTCATCAGGACTTATCCTAGTCATAGAATTACAGAAAAATGCTGTAGTAAAACAGGCCATTCAGCCCATCAAGTCCATGCCAAACCATTTAAACTGCCTACCCCAGCTACCTGCAGCTAGGCCCCCAGCAATTTTTCCATTGCCTATCACATGGTCCGGGAGAACACCTTGTCCAGTCCTGGGGATTTATTCACCTTAATATGCCTCAAGACAGCAAACAACTCCTCTGAAATCTGTGTAGGGTTTGTGACCTCACTGCTGATTTGCCTCACTTTTATAGACTCTGTCCATTTCCTGAGTAAGTACACAAGCAGAAGTATCCATTTAAGATCTCCTTTTCTGTTTTGGGTCTGCGCATTGATTACCATTCTAATCTTCCAGAGGACCAATTTTGTCCCTTGCAATCCTTAATATACCTGTAAAATCCCTTAGGATTCTCCTTCTCCTTGTCTGCCAGGGCAATATCATGCCTTCTTTTAGCTGTCATGATTTATTTTTTCAGTGTCCTCTTGTATTTCTTATTGTCCTGAAGTACCTCATCCATTCCTACCTGCCTATTCTTGCTATGCACCTCCCTTTTTTTTAAAACCCGGGCCTCAATATCTCTTGAAAACCAAGTTTCCTTGCACCTGTTATCTTTACCTTCTATTCTGACAAACGCATACAAGCTTTGTTCACTTTTAAAGGCCTCCCACTCACTAGTACACATTTTGCTTGAAAACAGCCTGCCCCAATCCACACTTGCCAGATAATTTCTGATACCATCAAAATTTACCTTTCTCCAGTTTAGAATCTCAACCAGTGGACCAGACCTATCTTTTTGCGTATTTATTTTGAACCTAAATGCATCATGATCAGTAGATGGAAAGTGTTGTCCTACACAACCTTCTGTCATCTGGGCTGTCTCATTCCCTAATAGCAAGTTTCACGCACTATCTTGTTGGGACATCTACTAAGGGAACTTTCCTGAACACATTTGACAAACTCTATGCTAAATAGTCCTTTCACTGTATGGGATTCCCAGGCAATATGTGGAAAGTTAAAATCATCTACCGTAACAACCTTAGGTTTCTTGCAACAGTTTGCGATCTCTCTACAAGTTTGTTCCTCTAAATTCTGCAGGCTGCTGGGAGGTCTATTAGCCCCATTAACATGGTCATATCTTTCTTATTACTCAGTCCCACCCATTAAGCCTCACCAGACGAGTTCTCCGGTCTGTCCTGACTGAGAGCTGCCGGGACACTTTCCCTAACTAGTAATGCCTCTCCTCCCCCCCCCTTTAAATGCTCCCGCTCTGTTGAATCTAAAACAACGGAACCCAGGAATGTTGAGCTGCCAGTCCTGCCTCTCTTGCAATCGTCTCACTAATGGCTGCAATATTATAATCCATGCCCTGAGCTCCCCGGCCTTTCCTACAATACTAGTGTAACCCTCAGGTTCAGCTGGCGGAGTTAGTCTAGAGGGGAAGACCGTCTCCGGTCCCGCCAAACTTGTGAAATCTCGTTTGTGTGGCTACTGCTGGTGTTTTTCCCCTGTTACAAATCAGAGCCCCGAAATAACACACAGTGCACCGTATGCAATTAAACAACTGAGCTTTATCATTCTTAATCTGATTATAGGGTTAGTAAAGAAAACAAACAGAGAAAGGGTCCATTTTACTGAAACAGTTTAATGTGCACGTTGGAGCTCACGGTTTTCCCATCCTTTCATTCTTTATTGATATCCCTCAGGCATCATTGATGCCCAACCCCATTCCAAGTCCACTCTGTCTTGTAGTTTACGACCTCTCCATTCTGGCATCGTGACTCTCCATCTTCTGCCGAACAAAAGACCTTGAACGACCCGCTCTCAGGCTCCCAACAAGAGAAAAAACACTCCCCTCATTGGATGGCGGAACATTCCAAAGCCCCCGTTATCTCTAGTCTTAACCCAAACACTGCTGCTACAGAACAGCCATTACATTAGCAGTGAGTCCTTTCCCAGGGCGTTACAGTAGCATTGAAATATACACAGCTCAGGACACTGGTCACACTGTGCTCGACCTTATGATTCCTGACTTCGTTTGAGGTCTTACCGATATCTGCCTCCACAACCTCTCCACTAACTATCCTGGCACTCTGATTCCCATCCTCTGCAACTCTAGTTTAAACCCCACTGTGCAGCAATAGCAAGTCTTCCCACTAGGATATTAATACCCCCCCAGTTCAGGTGCAAACTATCTCTTCTGTACAAGTCCCACCCTTCCTGGTAGAGAGACCAATGATCCAAAAACCTTATGTCCTCCCTCCTACACCAACTCCTTAGCCACATGTTAAACTGTGTAGTATTCCTAGTTCTGGCCACACTGGCACGTGGCATGGGTAGCGATCCTGAGATCACAATCCTGGAAGTCCTGTCCTTTAACATAATACCTAAATCCCTGAACTCCCTGTGCAGAACCTTCCCAATCTTCCTACCTATGGCACTGGAACTACAATTCAAAATCACTCAAAATAGTAACAATAAAAGGAGCGACCAGAAACCAGAAACACATCATAACGTGAACTATTGAGTCCAACCCACAAACTGCACCGTCGATCATCAATCCAGAGCTTCAGCATCATCCTTCACCAAAACTGAGGGAGGGAGGGAGGGGAGGGGAGAGGAAGAGACCATTCAAATGCATGGGCCTTCTTCTGGGAGCAGTGAGAAGGAGAGAGAGACTATCGCACGCAGACACCTTCCTCTGGGAGCAGTGAGAAGGAGAGAGAGACTATCGCACGCAGACACCTTCCTCTGGGAGCAGTGAGAAGGAGAGAGAGACTATCGCATGCAGACACCTTCCTCTGGGAGCAGTGAGAAGGAGAGAGAGACTCGCACGCAGACACCTTCCTCTGGGAGCAGTGAGAAGGAGAGAGAGACTCGCACGCAGACACCTTCCTCTGGGAGCAGTGAGAAGGAGAGGGAGACTATCGCACGCAGACACCTTCCTCTGGCAGCAGTGAGAAGGAGAGAGAGACTCGCACGCAGACACCTTCCTCTGGCAGCAGTGAGAAGGAGAGAGAGACTATCGCACGCAGACACCTTCCTCTGGGAGCAGTGAGAAGGAGAGAGAGACTATCGCACGCAGACACCTTCCTCTGGCAGCAGTGAGAAGGAGAGAGAGACTATCGCACTCAGACACCTTCCTCTGGCAGCAGTGAGAAGGAGAGAGAGACTATCGCACGCAGACACCTTCCTCTGGCAGCAGTGAGAAGGAGAGAGAGACTATCGCACGCAGACACCTTCCTCTGGCAGCAGTGAGAAGGAGAGAGAGACTATCGCACGCAGACACCTTCCTCTGGCAGCAGTGAGAAGGAGAGAGAGACTATCGCACGCAGACACCTTCCTCTGGGAGCAGTGAGAAGGAGAGAGAGACTATCGCACGCAGACACCTTCCTCTGGCAGCAGTGAGAAGGAGAGAGAGACTATCGCACGCAGACACCTTCCTCTGGCAGCAGTGAGAAGGAGAGAGAGACTATCGCACGCAGACACCTTCCTCTGGGAGCAGTGAGAAGGAGAGAGAGACTATCGCACGCAGACACCTTCCTCTGGCAGCAGTGAGAAGGAGAGAGAGACTATCGCACGCAGACACCTTCCTCTGGGAGCAGTGAGAAGGAGAGAGAGACTATCGCACGCAGACACCTTCCTCTGGGAGCAGTGAGAAGGAGAGAGAGACTATCGCACGCAGACACCTTCCTCTGGCAGCAGCGAGCGTGAGGCTGGTGGAAGGTGCTGAACACCCACTCGTCCTGCGCACTCGCCTCGATGATTTCAATCTTCCTCAGCACTTTAAATGGCGAGATTGTTGAGGAATGGAGTCAATCATGTCCTCTCGGCCTCGGGGCCACACCCTTCACTTGATGAACCATGGAACACCCTCAGAGACAGCAGAGAGTCGGATCACTCACTCGGCCCGAGAACACACCACCAAAATGTCGATCACTGCTACAATGGTAGCAGAGCCACATTTGAAATGAAGATGTAAAAGAAGTGATAGAAGAAGTAGTTTCATGAACAGTCTGGAGGGCGTCACCCTTGGTCGTGTTGTTTGCTGGTGCCATCTTCTGGCATTCTGGGATAGAGGAGTCAGCGAGTGGAGCAGGGATGTGAAAGTGCTGCAGCATTGAATACCAGGGATTAGCTTCATTGGAGATTAGTTCTATTTGTCACGTGTACACGAAACATAGAGTGAAATGCATCATTTTGCCTCAAACTATCAGCAAGGATGTGCTGAGGGCAGCCTGCAGGCATCACCATGCTTCCTGAACCAACATAGCATGCCGACAACCTGCTCGGACAGTGTGAATCCGTACGCCTTTGAAATGTGGGAGGAAACTGGAGCACCCAGAGGAAACCTACAGGTCACAGGGAGAGTCTCCTTACAGAGAGTGGCAGGAATTGAGCCCTGATCCATCATCACTGGCACTGCAGAACTAGACCAGAGAAACAGTCCCTTCAATCATATAGTCCATGCCAAGTTGTTACTCTACCTAGTCCCATCGAGCCACACCAGGACCCTAGCCCTCTATACCTCTCCCATCCATGTAACTTATCCAAACTTCTCTTAAATGTTGAAATTGAGCCCGCGTCCATCACTTTGTTCCATATTTGCACCACTCTCTGAGTGAAGAAGTTCCTCTCGGGTTCCCCTTGAAATATTTCACCTCTCACCATTAACCTTTGACCTCTTAGGATCCGTGAAAAAGGTCTACTTACACTTACCCTATGTGTACCCCTCATAATTCAGTATACTGCTATCAAATCTCCCCTCATTCTCTTAAGCTCCAGAAAATAAAGTCATAAGCTATTCAACCTTTCCCTATGACTCAGGTTATTTATTTATTTATTTATTTTTATTTAACAAAATCCCATTTCTCTCGGGATCAATAAAGTACGTTTGTCTGTCTTATTGTGATCTGACCTTCTGAGCCGTGCTGCCCGGTAATCCCTGATTTAATTCTAACCTAATTGCGGAACAATTTGCAACGACCAATTAACCTACCAACCGGTAAGCCTTTGGACTGTGGGAGGAAACCCCCTCGGTCAAGGAGAGAATGTACAGACCCCTTACAGCAGCAGTGGAAGCTGACCCCAGGTCTCTGGTACTGTTAAGAGTTGTGCTAACTATTATACTACCATGCCAGTCTATAGTTTCTCAAGTCACGGCAATGTCCTTGTAAATATTCTATATACTCTTTCAATCTTATTGATAACTGTCCTGTAGGTCAGTGCTTAATCCTATTGCTCTGTCTGTGTGAGGACTCTGTTGGTCAGAGTTGACGATGGACATTGTGTCCTAGCCGTCTAGATACGCAAGCCCGGGCAGTACCATATGTGGAGTAAGCTGTTTCCCCTGTAACAAGCTCCCCCTCTCCATGCATCTGATGAACCCAAAGGAACGGCGGAGACCGACACAGTTTCGTACCAGCAGCGTCACAGGAGTTTCCAATCAGCATTCAACTCAACATAGGACTGCCTTAGGGACCCCAGCTCTGGATTTTTCCCTTGGGGTTTAGTCCTGAAGCCTTCTCTATGAGTGGGTATAGCCACAAGTCAGAGAAGGTTTGAGATCAGAGTTTTCCTTCTCCTAGGTGAGCTGCCAACCACAGCTGATGAGCCCCATCTACCAGAAGCGACTGGTTTTAAGGCTCCAGTAACCTGCATTTGCCCCTTCTCCTGTCAGTAGAAACGGTTCTGCTGGGTTTTGTAGCTAAGCCTCATGTGAAGACCAGGAACCAGACTTGGTTGTCAGAGGCTATTTGAGGCGCACCCCAACGGGAGCAATTAATAGGTAGTGGGAGCTTGTCTCCATTACCACCCCCAGCTAGTAAGGACCCTACTGTCCTAAGGTAACAATATTAACTAATCTCCAATCTCCTGGTACCTCTCCCGTGGTGTAAAATTCTCCACTAAAGCCCCAAGTGCCAGATAAAGTTTTGAGGTAAGTACAATAAGGACTTTTAAATGGCCTTTAGAGAAGTAAATGGATAGGAAAGGTTCAGAGCAGGGGTTCCAAACCTGGACTCCTTGCTAAATGGTATTGGTCCATAGGAGAAAAACTGTTGGGAACTCCTGGTTCAGAGGGATATGGGCCAAATGCAGACACGTGGAAAATGATCCCAGAAATATAAGGGTTAACTTATGAGGAGTGTTTGATGCTTCTGCTCTGTATTCATGAGAATTTAAAAGAATGAAGAGGGATCTCATTGAAACCTATTGAATATTGAAAGGCCTAGATAGATTGGATGAGGAGAGTATGTTTCCTGTAGTATGGGAAACTAGGACCAGAGGGCACAGCCGCAGAATAGAAGGATGTAAATACCAATTGATGAAGGATCTCAGCCCAAAACATTGACTGTTTACTCTTTTCCGTAAATGCTGTCTGGCCTGCTAAGTTCCTCCAGTGTCTTGTGTGTTGTATGGAGGGACTATCTTTTGTTTGGCAGTATACGTGTGTACAGCTGAATAACAATAAACTGAACTTGAACTTGAAGAGGTGAGATCTAAGTGCCTTTGACCATGGAAGGATCTTGATGAAGGTGGAGTAGTGGATGTAGTGTATATGGATTTCAATAAGGCATTCGATAAGGTTCCCCATGCGAGGCTCATTCAGAAAGTAAGGAGGCAGGGGATCCAAGGAGACCTTGCTTTGTTGATCCAGAATTGGCTTGCCCACAGAAGGCAAAGGGTGGCTTAGATGGTTTGTATTCTGCATGGAGGTCCCAGTGATGTTCCACAGGGATCTGTTCCTGGACTCCTCCTCTTTGTGCTTTTTATAAATGACCTGGATGAGGAAGCAGAAGGGTGGGTTAGTAAGTTTGCTGATGACACAAAGGTTGGAGGTGTTGTGGATAGTCTGGAGGGTTGTCAGAGGTTGCAGCGGGATATCGATAGGATGTAGAACTGGACTGAAGGGTGGTAGATGGAGTTCAACCTAGGTAAGTGTGAAGTGGTTCACTTTGGTAGGTCAAGTTTGAAGACAGAGTATAATGTTAATGGTAAGACTCTTAACAATGTGGAGGATCTGAGAGAACTTGGGATCCATGTCCATAGGGCACTCAAAGCTGCTTCGCAGGTTGTTAAAAAATGCATCTGTACATTCCCAAACCAAAAGTTTGGAAACGTACAAAAAGCTTAGCATTTAATACCATCTTTCCCACAATCCTGATTGAGAAGTTGCAGAACCTGGGCCTCTGTACCTCCCTCTGCAATTGGATCCTCGACTTCCTAACCAGAAGACCACAGTCTGTGCAGATTGATGATAACATATCCTCCTTGCTGACAATCAACTATGGCACCCCTCAGGGGTGTGTGCTTAGCCCACTGCTCTACTCTCTCTATACACATGACTGTGTGTCTAGGCACAGCTCAAATGTCATCTATAAATTTGCTGACAATACAATCATTGTTGGTAGAATCTCAGGTGGTGACGAGACAGCGTACAGGAGTGAGATATGCCAACTAGTGGAGTGGTGCCACAGCAGCAACCTGGCACTCAACATCAGTAAGTTGAAAGAGCTGATAGTGGACTTCAGGAAGGGTAAGACGAAGGAACACATACCAATCCTCACAGAGGGATCAGAAGTGGAGAGAGTGAGCAGTTTCAAGTTCCTGGGTGTCAAGATCTCCGAGGATCTAAACTGGTCCCAACATATTGATGCAGTTATAAAGAAGGCATGCAATGGCTATACTTTATTAGGTGTTTGAAGAGATTTGGCATGTCAACAAATACGCTCAAAAACTTCGATAGTTGTACCGTGGAGAGCATTCTGACAGGCTGCATCACTGTCTAGTATGGGGGCGGGGGGGGGGGGGTGTGGAGCGCTACTGCACAGGACCAAAAGAAGCTGCAGAAGATTGTAAATCTAATCTGCTCCATCTTGGGCAACATCTTCAGAGAGCCGTGTCTCAGAAAGGCAGCGTCCATTATTAAGGACCTCCAGCACCCAGGGCATGCCCTTTTCTCACTGTTACCATCAGGTAGGAGGTACAGAAGCCTGAAGGCACACAGTCAGCAATTCAGGAACAGCTTCTTCCCCTCTGCCATCCGATTCCTAAATGGACATTGAAGCTTTGGACACTACCTTACTTTTTTTTGTAATATACAGTATTTCTGTTTTTGCACACTTTTTAATTGATTCAATATACATAATTGATTTACTTGTTTATGTATTATTATTTTTTTCTCTCTGCTAGATTATGTATTGCATTGAACTGCTGCTGCTAAGTTAACAAATTTCATGTCACATATCCATGATAATAAACCTAATTCTGATTCTGATCTGCTGTGATGGCTTTCATAAACCATGGGATTGAGTTCAAGAGCCGAGAAGTAATGTTACAGCTATATAAGACTTTGGTTAGACCTCACTTGGAGTACTGTGTTGAGTTCTGGTCACCTCACTACAGGATGTGGAAACTATAGAGAGAGTGCAGAGGAGATTTACAAGGACGTTGCCTGGATTGGGGAGCATGCCTTATGAGAATAGGTTGAGTGAACTCGGCCTTTTCTCCTTGGAGTGACGGAGGATGAGAGGTGACCTGATAGAGGTGTACAAGATGATGAGAGGCATTGATTGAGTGGATATCCAGAGGCTTTTTTCCAGGGCTGAAATGGCTAACACACGGGGGCATAGTTTTAAGGTGCTTGGAAGTAGATACAGAGGGGATGTCAGGGGTAAGTTTTTCATACAGAGATTGGTGAGTGTGTGGAATGTACTGCCAGCTACAGTGGTAGAGGGATTCAACAGGGTCTTTTAAGAGACGCTTAGATAGGCACATGAAGCTTAGAAAATTAAAGGGCTATGCACTAGGGAAATTCTAGGCAGTTTCTAGAGTAGGTAACATGGTCAGCACAACATTGTGGGCTGAAGGGCCTGTGATGTGCTGTAGATTTCTATGATTGTTGGTGCCTGGGGTGGTTTCAATATCTCAGGAACTGCTGATTCCCCGGGATCTTCACAGGCAACTGTTTACAGAGAATGATGCATACAACAAAAAACACCCAGTGAGCAGCGTTCCGTGGGAGAAAATGCCTTTTTAATGAGAGAGGCCAGAGGAGAATGGCCAGACTAGTTCGAGCTGACAGGAAGGTGACAGTAACTCAAATTACCACGTGTTATAACAGTGGTGTGCAGAGGAGCATCTCTGAACACACAACACATCGAACTTTGAAGTGAACGGGCTACAGCAGCAGAAGACCACGAACATACACTCAGTGGCCACTCTATTAGGTACAGGAGGTATCTAAAAAAGTGGCCACCAAGTATAAATTGGGAATTTGCTGTGGTTTGGCACAATATGCAACAAAAAGCAACATTCAAAAAATCTAAAGAATAAAGAATTATATAAAAATAAAGTTAGATATTAAAGTATAGATATGGAATAAATATGCATAAATACATAAATATCAGCATGTATTTACAATGTAACCACCATTATAAAAGTGGTTTAAAGACTTTACAGTTCAGTTTACACTTGTATGAATTGTTTATGAAGGCCAGGGGTTCCTAACCCTTCATATGCCGTGCATCAATACTATTAAGTAAGGGCTTCGTAGATTCCAGCTTGGGAACACCTGCTCCTAGAGAAAGATGAAAGTCAGATTACTCTGTGCAGGGAGTCATAAGCTGGGGAAATTTTTATCATAATGGGGGAAGGATTAGATAGGCATGTGTTGCTCTGAGTTTCCAACATCCAGAATCTCTTGTGTTTAAGATTAGAGAGGATAACAATTTTCCTCCAGAGGGCAGTGGGGTCGGGAAGTCGCTGCATGAAGGGGAAAGCTGTGTCACATTCAAGAGTGTTTGAATGTTGCAGTGATCTGGAGGATTATGGAGCTGGTGCTGGTGTGAGAGGTCTGTTATCAAACAGTACAGACTCTGCCTCTTACGTTTTCTGTGACGCTAACTCCCGAGGCCCTAGAAGGGTACAAAGTTAGCACAGGGATGCCATCACCACCAGCTCCTTATCTAGGCAAAGCCACCCTGCTTCTGACACACATTGGTCCCTCTTTTACTGCAGCTCAATTAAAACCCACAACAGCCTCCTTAGTAACTCCATATCACGCCACCTCTCCAGTGAGGGCCAAAGAAGGCAACTCAGCTCCCCTTTCTCAAGGACAAAGATGGACGGAAATAAATGCATCTGAAGAACAAATTAGAACAAAAAAATCATTACAGTCTCCATTACAGACGTGGTGCTAGGAATATAATGCCAAGGGCAGCACTTCTGACATCAAAAGGTGGGTTGAATTACACTTGCAGATCCATGATACAAAATACTCCATGCCCTCTCACCTCATTTTGTTTAAAAGCTGCCTTTCATTCGAACAATGTAAGACACAACTGCTGTAAACAGGGTTCCGTTTGAGACACCCACTCAGATTTCATGTGGTTAGGCCTTAAGCAATCTGCTTGCTGGTTTCTGAGTTTCAGACACACAGTTCTGAAATGTAACAAAATTCTCTGATGTCTTAGATTTCAAAGCTGCATTTTTAGCCATGCCATCCCTGTACAATTAGACCAACTACCCTGAGATGCGGAAATGTTGCTCAGGTGGCTCCTAACAGCCAAAGGCACAGACAGAGTGGTTGTGGAGAGGGTGTTTCCTGCAGTGGGAGACTCTAGAACCAGAGGGCACAGCCTCAGAATAGAGGGATGTCGCTTTAGAACAGTGATGAAGAGGAATTTCTTTAGCTAGAGGGTAGTGAATCTGTGGAATTCATTGCTACAGATGGCACTGGGTATATTTAAAGCAGAGGTTGATAGTCAGGGCTTCAAAGGTTATGGGGAGAAGGTAGGAGAATGGGGTGGAGAGAGATAATAAATCAGTCATGGTGGAATAGTAGAAACAGAGAAAACCTACAGCACAATACTGGCCCTTCAGCCCACAAAGTTGTGCTGAACATGTCCCTACCTTAGAAATTACTAGGCTTACCTATAGCCCTCTATTTTACTAAGCTCCATGTACCTATCTAAAAGCCTCTCAAAAGACCCTATCGTATCTTCTCCCAGAGAGTTGTGGGGGTCTGGAATGCACTGCCTCGGAAGGTAGTGGAGGCCAATTCTCTGGATGCTTTCAAGAAGGAGCTAGATAGATATCTTATGGATAGGGGAATCGAGGGATATGGGGACAAGGCAGGAACTGGGTATTGATAGTAGATGATCAGCCATGATCTCAAAATGGCGGTGCAGGCTCAAAGGGCCGAATGGTCTACTTCTGCACCTATTGTCTATTGTCTATTGTATCTGCCTCCACCACCGTCGCTGGCAGCCCATTCCACGCACTCACCACTCTCTGAGTAAAAAACTTACCCCTGACATCTCCTCTGTACCTACTCCCCAGCAACTTAAACCTGTGGCAACCATTTCAGCCCTGGGAAAAAGCCTCGGACTATCCACATGATCAATGCCTCTCATCATCTTGTACACCTCCGTCAGGTCACCTCTTATCCTCCTTCATTCCAAGGAGAAAAAGCTGAGTTCACTCAACCTATTCTCATAAGGCATGCTCCCCAATCCAGGCAACATCCTTGTAAATCTCCTCTGCACCCTTTCTATAGCTTCCACATCCTTCCTGTAGTGAGGCAACCAGAACTGAGCACAGTACTCCAAGTGTGGTCTGACCAGGGTCCCATATAGCTGCAACATTACTTCTCAGCTCCTAAATTCAATTCCACGATTGATGAAGGCCAATGCACAGTATGCCTTCTTAACCACAGAGTCAACCTGCGTAGTGCTGTCTCGATGGGCCGAATGGCCAAATTCTGCTCCTTATGGTCTAATGGACAAATGGCAGATGCAGTTTAATCCGGCCAATTGTGAGGTGTTGTGTTCTGGGTTAATGGCAGAATCCTTAACAGTGTTGATATACAATAATTATTTCAGCTCAGCATTGTGGGCTGAAGGGTCTGCTCCTGTTCTACAATCCATGTTCCATGATCCTGGAAGGAAAACATCCTTCACCTGTGGGCTGATGAATCGGAACCCGAGTCGAGTCTATTGCCACATACACAAATACAGGTCCAATGAGAACCCTAGTTGCAGCAGCTTCATGGGCATGTGGTATACACAGCATTCACAGCAAGAATATAAAATATCCACAATTAGACCAAAAGGAAAGGTCCATTGTAGTGCCAAGTGGTCATAGTGTTGCTGAACGTTGTGTATAGCAACACAATGTACACAGGTTCAGGAACAGTACGATTTCACTCAGCTTCACTTGCCCCAGCACTGAACTGTTCCCATACTCTATGGACTCACTTTCAAGGACTCTACATCTCATGTTGTTGATAATTATTGTTTATTTGTTTAATATTGTTATTTCTTTTTTTCTCCTTCGTATTTGCAGTTTACACTTGACCACTGTTACACTCCCTTCCACAACGCTTACAAAGCTCTCCTTCGCCCAGCTTTTGGAAAATCAGACCACTCTTCGATCCTGCTTTTGCCGACGTACAGGCAGAAGCTGAAACAAGAGGCGGCCATAGTTAAAACCGTCCATCGTTGGCCCGACCAATCAGCCTCCGTGCTGCAGGACTGCTTCAATGATATCAACTCGAATGTCTTCCACGATGAGGAGGTCTCCAAGCTCACTGATGGAGTCACGTGCTTCACCTGGAAGTGCAGTGATGATGTGGTCCCCCAGAAGTCGGTCGGGGTCTTCCCGAACTAGAAACCCTGGATCAATAGTTCTGTGCAAACAGCGCTTACAGTGCGACATCAAGTTTATATCGCTGGCGATCAACTAGAGCTCAAGAAAAGCAGCTGTGATCTGCACAGAACTATCAAGGTCATGAAACAACAAGACAGGGACAAGATTGAGTCAAGATTCACAACGAATAGCACACGTGACTCGTGGCAAGGGCTGCACACCATCACAGACTTCAAAGCCAAACGTTGTGGTGCCGTCAACGTCGTGGCCTCTTTCCCAAATGAGTTCAATTGCATTTATGCTCAGTTCGATGTCGCTAACTCAGAGCCTCCAAGGAAAACCACCGCTACAACCTGTCCTTTCTGAGGCTAAGGTATGCAGATGTTTCCAATGAGTGGACAGTCGCAAGGCTGCGGGATCGGACGGTATCCCAGGGCGAGTACTCAGGATATGCGCAGCACAACTGGCAGGTGTGTTTACTGACATTTTTAACCTCTCCCTCTCCCAGCATAGAGTGCTCTCCTGCTTTGAATTATCCACCATTGTCCCTGTACTAAAAGAGACCAGGGTAACATGCCTGAACGACTGGCATCCTGTTCCACCCACCTCAATAATAAGCAAATACTTAGAGAGGCTGGTCATGGATTACATCTGCAGCTTGCAACCACCCAAACCGGACCCTCTACAACTCGCCTACCGACACAACTGATCGGCAGAAGAAGCAATAGCCACTGCTCTACACACTGTCCTTACACATCTTCCCAACTGCTGAGATCAGACAACTGGCCTATAGTTTCCTTTCTTCTGCCTCTCTCCCTTCTTGAAGAGTGGAGTGACATTTGCAATTTTCCCGTCCTCCGGAGCCATTCTAGAATCTAGAGAGAGATCATTATTGATGCCTCCATGGTCTCTTTAGCCACCTCTTTCAAAACCTTGCCATGTACACCATCAGGTCCAGGTGACTTATCCCCTTCAGACCTCCCAGCTTCCCAAGAACCCTCTCTAGTAATGGTAACTTCAACACTTCATGACCCTGACACCTGCTAGTGTCTTCCACAGTAAAGTAAAAGTATTTATTCAGTTCATTGTCCCCCATTACTACCACTCCAGTATCACTTTCGAGTGGTCTCATATCTACCCTCAATCTCTTTTACTCTTTATGTATGTGAAGAAACTTTTGATATTTTCTTTAATAACATTGGCCGGCTTACTTTCGTATTCCATTTTTATCTTCTTAATGACTTTTTTACTTGCTGTCTGTTGGCTTTAATAGCTTCCCAATCCTCTAACTTCCCACTCATTTCTGCTCTATTAGATGCCCTCTCTTTGGCTTTTATGTGTTGGCTTCGACTTCTCATGTTAGCCATGGTTGTGTCATCTTGCCTTTAGAATACTTCTTCCTCTTTGGGATGTATCTATCCTGTGCCTTCCGAATTGCTTCCAGAAATTCCAGCCATTGCTGTTCTGCCGTCATCTCTGCCAGTGTTCTTTTCCAGTCAATTCTGGCCAGCTCCTCTCTCACGCCTCTGTAATTCACTGAACTCCACTGTGTACTGATACATCTGACTTTAGCTTCTCCTTTTCAAATTTCTGGGTGAATTCAATCATAATATGATCACTTGCCCCTAAGGGTTCTTTTACCTGAAGCTCTGTAATGAATTCCAGTTCAATGCACAACATTCAATCCAGAATACCTGATCCCCTCGTGGGCTCAACCACAAGCTGCTCTAAAAAGCCACCTTGTAGGCACTCTAGAAATTTCCCCTCCTGTAATCCAGCATCAATCTGATTTTCCTGATCTACCTGCATATTGCAATCCCCCATGACTAAACCCCACTGTGCTGCCTTAACAAACCTGCCCGCTAGAATATGAGACCCCTCCAGTTTAGGTGTAAACCGTCCCTTCTGAACAGATCCCACCTTCTCTGGAAGAGAGCCCAGTGATCCAAGAATCTTATGCCCTCCCTCCTACACCAACTCCTTAGCCATGCATTAAAGTGTATAATCGTCCTAGTTCTAGCCTCACCAGCATGTGGCACGGGCAGCAGTCCTGAAATCACCACCCTGGAGGTCCTGACCTTTAACTTAGCACCTAACTCCCTGAACTCCCTACTTCACTCATCCTGCCCATGTCATTGGTACCTACATTGATCATAATTTCTAGCTATTCACTCTCTCAATTAAGAATGCTGATGGGTCGATCCAAGATATTCCAGATGTGGCGCCCAGGGAAATCTGGGAATCTTGTTCTCACCCACAGAACTTCTTGATCATTCCCCTAACTAACGAATCCCCTATCACTCCAGCGTGCCTCTTCTCCTCACTTCCCTTCTGAGCCACAGGGACAGATTCAATGCTGGAGACCCGACCACCGCGACTTTCCTCTGTTCAGTCATCCACCCCAACAGTATCCAAAGTGATATACCTGTTGCTGAGGGGGATGGCCACAGGGGTCTGTCACCCAGTTCCCTGGGTCCTGCGCCTTGGGAGTAACTACCTCTCTACGTGTCCTATCTCTCACCCCTCAGCTTCCCGAATGATCCGGAGTTCATCCAGGTCCGGTTCCAACTCCCTAACTCGGTTAGTTAGCAGCTGCAGCCGGATGCACTTCTCACAGTTGTAGTCGTCAGGAACACTGGAGGTCTTCCTGCCTTCCCACATCCCGCAGGGGGAGCATTTCGCTGTCCTGTCTGGTATCTCCACTGTCCCAGCCGAGCAGCTGTAAAGAAGAGAAGGAAAAACCTTGAGCTTTTCTTTCCTTCGCTTTCTCTGAGTGAAGCCTGGATGGATTGTCCTGAGTAAATGGGATAATAGTTCAGCATTTCCATAATTGAAGGCCCAGTATTTTACCCAGAGCTGAGAGGGGATGTCAGGGTATGTACAGAGTGGTAGGTGTGTGGAGGAATGCTCTGCTGGGGTGGTAGTAGAGGCGGGTGCATTAGGGAGATTTAAGAGACCGTTAGATAAGTTCATGGTTGAAGGAGAAATGGAGGGCTATGCGGGAGGGAAGGGTTAGATTGATGTTGGAAAAGGTTAAGAGGTTGGCACAGCACTGTGGGCTGCAGGGCCTACACTGCACGGTTCTGTTATACGCTCTATAAAAGAGAGAAAAAGCAGAATGCAGAGTCCACTGGCCTTTCCCCTCTCCCCACCTTTTCATTCTGGCATTTCCCCCTTCCTTCTCAGTCGGAAACATTGACTGTTTGTTCCTCTCCACAGGTGCAGCCTGAGCTGCTGAGTTCCGGTGTGTTGCTGCAGAGTAGAGTGTTACTGTTACAGAGAAAGTGCAGCGTAGGTAGGCACAGGGGCACAGCGAGGTTCAAAAGTCTGATAATACTGGGGAAGAAGCTGTCCTTGAGCCTGGTAGTATGTGCTTTCAGCTATCTTCTGCCCAACAGGAGAGGGGAGAGGAAGCAGTGACTAGGGATTAGACACCTTGATCATGCTGGCTGCTTTACTGAGGCAGCAGAAAGTGTAGACAAAGTCCGTGGAGGAGAGACTGGTTTCTGTGACAGGCTGGGCTGTGACACCTCCCAGCCCGTCAGGAAACCTCTCCGTAATTTCTCATGGCCTTGGGCAGAGCAGTTAATGACGAGCTTCTTCTTAACAGAGACACTCATGGCCCAGAATTCAAAGATTCAAAGTACATTCATTATCAAAGCATGTATGCAGTATACAACCCTGAAATTCATCTTCCCGACAGACAAAAAGTTTGTAGTTCAGAAATAAATTTTATTACCAGAGTACATATATATCACCACATACAACTCAGAGATTCATTTTCCTGTGGGTATACTCAGAAAATCTATAGAATAGTCACTATAACAGGATCAATGAAAGATCAACCAGAATGTAGAAGACGACAAACTGTGCAAATGCAAATACAAATAAATAGCAATAAATAACAAGAATGTGAAATAACAAGATAAAGAGTCCTTAAAGTGAGATCATTGGTTGTGGGAACATCTCGATGGATGGGCAAGTGAGTGTCGCTCTCCCCTTTTGTTTCAGAGCCTGATGGTTGAGAGGTAGTAATTGTTCTTGAACCTGGGGGTGCGAGTCCTGAGGCTCCTGTACCTTCTACCTGATGGCAGCAGTGAGAAAAGAGCATTGTCTGGGTGGTGAGGATCTTTGACGATGGATGCTGCTTTCCTACAGCAGCACTTCATGTAGACGTGGTTGGGAGGTCTTTATCTGTAATGTACTGGGCCAAATTTACTAACATCTGTGAGATTTTTCATTAAAATGCATTGGTGTTCCCCTACCAGGCCATGTTGCTGCCAGTCAGCAAACTCTCAACTACACATCCACAGAAGTTTGTCAAAGTCACTAAACAAAGAACCACTGAACCAACCTATTCAAAGAAAAACATTAAACAGCAAACCCTTCTCCCTCCACGTGCAAAAAAATTCATGAAAATGGCAACAAACAATACGACCAAAAACACAGAATATATATGGTAAACTATGTGTATACCTGTCTGGACATACCCCCACTGCTGACTGCTCCTGTGGCTCCTCCCACAGACCCCTGTATAAAGGCGATTGGAGGCACTGCTCCCCCCTCAGTCTCTGAGATACTGTGCTTCGTTTAGCTGCCAATAAAAGCCTATCGTTCACCTCTCGTCTCCGAGAGTTATTGATGGTGCATCAATTTTATTAGCAGCAATTTTAAAACATGGAGAGCATTTTACGACCAGACAGATTGGGTCTTGACCCAATCAGGAAGCCAGCGACACTTTCGAACTCTGGCTAGCATGCTTCGAATCGTACCTGGAGGAGATTCATGGGACCGACCCTGCCACGATGTACAGGGTTCTCCTCTCCAGAGTCAGTGCGAGGGTCTACTCCATGATCAGAGACCAAACAGACTACCAGGGTGCGATGGATACCCTCAAAAGACAATACCATCGGCCGGTAAAGATATCGCTTAGCGACGCGGCGGCAGCGGGCTGGAGAGTCAAGCGCTGAGTTTGTCCAGGCCCTACAGACATTTGTGTGGGCCTGCGACTGCAGGGGGCTGATGGCGGATCAGCATACGGAGCTGCCAGTAAGAGACGCCTTCGTTACAGGGATCAGGTCAGTGTACGTGCGCCAGCGGCTGCAGGAACACGCTGATCTTACCTTACATTCGGCGATCGAGCTGGCCGACACACTGGAGGCCGCTCTGCACGATGCTGATGCTGTCCAGGTGCGCGATCTCCAGACGGCCTCGTGGACACTGCAGACCCCGCAACCCGGCCAATCGACCTCGGCTGCTGCCAGTCGCAAGTCTGTGAAGTCCCCACAACCCGCCGGCGAATCGACCACGGCTGCTGCCAGTCGCAAGTCCGCGCAGTGTTACTTTTGCGGACTCGAAAAGCACCCCCGAAAACACTGCCCGGCCCGAGAAGCGACCTGCTCCAGCTGCAGAAAGAAGGGCCACTTCGCCAAGGCCTGTGAGTCCAAACTACAAGCGGGGTCAAGCAGCGCTGTGTGTGAGGATGGGGATCGTCACCTTGGTCACCGCCATTTTGCCTGTCCACCTCGTGCGAGACATGGGGGCAGCCATCTTGGTCACCGCCATTTTGCCTGTCCACCTCGTGCGAGGCATGGGGGCGGCCATCTTGGTCACTGCCATTTTGCCTGTCCACCTTGTGCGAGGCATGGGGCAGCCATCTTGGTCGCCACCATCTTGCCTGCCAGCCGTGTGCCATCTTTGCCTCCGACCCACGGGTGCTTAACGGGCACCAAGACAGCGATTCAACTCTGGCCTCTGTGACCCTCGACCAAAGCACTCCACACCAGCTTGCAAGGTCCATGAGGGACATCCTGGTGGAGGGGCACAGGACTAGCTACCTGTTTGACACGGGCAGCACTGAGAGTTTTATTCACCCGGACACGGTGCAACACTGTGGACTCATGACACAGCCGGTAAGCCAGAAGGTCACCATGGCTTCTGGATCGCATTCTGGAGGGGTTGTGTAGTGACATTGGTGGTGCAGGGCACAGAATATCGGGACCTTGTGTTACTGGTCATGCCTCAACTGTGTGCCCCTGTGCTATTGGGGCTCAACTTCCAGAGGCACCTGAAAAGTGTGACAATGGAGTATGATGGGCCCCTCCCACCAATCACTGTCAGAAATCCTCAGTTTTGTGGGACTTCGTCATATAGCCCACTACTGACCACACACACACACCGACCTGCACATCCCACCCAACACCATGCCAACAGCCGCGCTACTGACACCACTTGCAGTCTCTCCACCCTCAAATCCTTCCCCCACCACTGTTAGCCAACTTGACCCCCGACTGTAGACCTGTGGCAACTAAAAGCAGGAGGTACAGCACGGGGACTCATTCAGTCAGAGGTGCAGCGGCTGCTCAGGGAGGGGATCATTGAGCCAAGCACAAGTCCTTGGAGAGCCCAGGTGGTCATTGTTTGGACCGGGCAGAAAAATAGGATGGTCGTGGACTATAGCCAGACCATCAATAGGTTCACGCAGTTTGACGCGTACCCCCTACCCTGCCTCATGGATATGGTCAATCAGATAGCTCAGTACAAGGTGTACTCGACCATAGACCTGAAATCCGCTTACCACCAGCTCCCCATCTGCCCAGAGGCCTTCGAGGCGAGCGGCAGGCTCTATCACTTCCTGCGCATCCCCTTCGGTGTCACGAATGGTGTCTCTGTCTTCCAGAGGGAAATGGACAGGATGGGGGACCAGTGCCAACTGAAGGCCATGTTCCCATATCTGGATAACATCAGCATCTGCGGTCACAACTAGCAGGATCACAACACCAACCTCCAACGATTTTTCCAAGCCACCAAAGCCCTGAACCTCACCTATAACAGGGACAAGTGTGTGTTCGGAACCACCCAACTCACTATCCTTGGGTATGTCGTGGAGAATGGGGTCAATGGCCCTGACACCGACCGTATGTGCCCCATGTTGGAACTCCCTCTTCCCACCACCCTCAGAGCCCTCAAACAGTGCCTGGACTTCTTTTCCGATTACGCCCAATGGGTCCCTCATTACGCAGACAAGGCCCGACCCCTGGTCAAGTCCACCGCATTTCCCCTCTCAGCCGAGGCTCGAGCGGCCTTCAGCCACATTAAAGGGGACATTGCCAAAGCAACGATGCATGCGGTGGACGAGACCATTCCCTTCCATGTAGAGAGTGACGCCTCCGATTTTGTGCTGGCTGCTACCCTCAATCAGGCAGGAAGGCCGGTAGCATTCTTCTCTCGTACCCTTCAGGGCGCTGAAATTCGGCACTCCACGGTGGAGAAAGAAGCCCAGCCCTACACAGACTCCTCACGACACTCCCATAGCGGGCGCCACGCACACGCATGAGGGATTACTGACGCCTAACGGGCTGGCACCTCAAGTCAGGCCGGAGCCAGCACAACCACCGTCTCCGGTGCAATCACCACCAGTGCTACGTAGATCGCAGCGACAGACTCGACTGCCTGATAGACTTAACCTGTAAATATACTTGTAAGAAATTTCACCCCGCGGGGACTCTCTTTTAAAAACGGGGGGGGGGGGGGGGGTGAATGTGGTAAAGAATGTATACCTATCTGGACACGCCCCTCTGCTGACTGCTCCTGTGGCTCCTCCCACAGAACCCGGTATAAAAGCAACTGGGGCACTTCTCCTCCCTTAGTCTCCGAGATGTTGTGGTCCCTTTTGCTGCTAATAAAAGCCTATAGTTCACATCCCGTCTCCAAGAGTTATTGATGGTGCATCAATATAAAACACAAGATCAAGAGGCATATTACAGTTCAGTTCAATTCAGATCTGTTATCATTAACTGCAGGATTCCCCAATTCAAATACCAGCTGAAAGGAGTAACAAAGAAGAGTGACAAGAAGGAGAATTAGCAATGAGAACACATCATAAACCTACAATATGCTTCATTGAACCTTGCTCTGGTACCATCCACTGACAGTCGTGGGAGAGAGAGAGAGATCACCAAAACACAGGGACATTCCCCCAGGAGCAGCGAAGCAGAGACAGTCACACTCAGACACCTTCTCCATCAGCGAGTGAGAGGGAGAGAGACCACACTCAGACACCGTCTCCATCAGCGAGTGAGAGAGAGAGAGAGAGAGACCACACTCAGACACCGTCTCCATAAGTGAGTGAGAGAGAGACCACACTCAGACACCATCTCCATCAGCGAGTGAGAGAGAGAGAGAGAGACCACACTCTGACACCTTCTCCATCAGCGAGTGAGAAACAGAGAGAGACCACACTCAGACACCTTCTCCATAAGTGAGTGAGAGAGAGACCACACTCAGACTTCTCAATCAGCAAGTGAGAGAGAGAGAGACCACACTCAGACACCTGCTCTTTCAGTGAGCGAGAGATAGTGAGAGACTACTCTCAGACCCCTACTCCATCAGCGAGTTAGAGAGAGAGAGTGTCCACACTCAGACACCTTCTCCATCAGCGAGTGAGAGAGAGTGTCCACACTCAGACACCGTCTCAATTAGCGAGTGAGAGAGAGACCACACTCAGACGTTGTCTCCATCAGCAAGTGAGAGAGAGAGTGACCACACTCAGACACCTTCTCCATCAACGAGTGAGAGAGGGAGTGACCACACACAGACACCTTCTCCATCAGCGAGTGAGAGAGAGAAACCACACTCAGACACCTTCTACAGCAGCGAGTGAGAGAGAAGGAGAGACCACACTCAGATACCATCTCCATCAGCGAGTGAGGGAGAGACAGAGAGAGAGACCACTCTCAGACACCTTCTCCATCAGTGAGTGAGAGAGAGAGAGAGACCACTCTCAGACACCTTCTCCATCAGTGAGTGAGAGAGAGAGAGAGACCACTCTCAGACACCTTCTCCATCAGTGAGTGAGAGAGAGAGAGAGACCACACTCAGACACCTTCTCCATCAGTGAGTGAGAGAGAGAGAGAGACCACACTCAGACACCTTCTCTTTCAGCGAGTGAGAGAGAGAGAGAGACCACACTCAGACACCTTCTCCATCAGCGAGTGAGAGAGAGAGAGACCACACTCAGACACCTTCTCCATCAGAGAGTGAGAGAGAGAGAGAGACCACACTCAGACACTTTCTCCATCAGAGAGTGAGAGAGAGAGAGAGAGAGAGAGAGAGACCACACACAGAAACATTCTCCATCAGCGAGTGAGAGAGCAAGAGAGAGACCACACTCAGACACCTTCTCCATCAGAGAGTGAGAGAGAGAGAGAGAGAGAGAGAGAGAGAGAGAGAGAGAGAGAGAGAGAAACCACACTCAGACCGTCTCCATCAACGAGTGAGAGAGAGAGAGAGAGAGAGAGAGAGTCCACACTCAGACACATTCTCCATCAGCGAGTGAGTGAGAGGGAGACAACAATCAGACACCTTCTTCATCAGCATGAGAGAGAGAGTGTCCACACTCAGACACCGTCTCAATTAGCGAGTGAGAGAGAGACCACACTCAGACGTTGTCTCCATCAGCAAGTGAGAGAGAGAGTGACCACACTCAGACATCTTCTCCATCAACGAGTGAGAGAGGGAGTGACCACACACAGACACCTTCTCCATCAGCGAGTGAGAGAGAGAAACCACACTCAGACACCTTCTACAGCAGCGAGTGAGAGAGAAGGAGAGACCACACTCAGATACCATCTCCATCAGCGAGTGAGGGAGAGACAGAGAGAGAGACCACTCTCAGACACCTTCTCCATCAGTGAGTGAGAGAGAGAGAGAGACCACTCTCAGACACCTTCTCCATCAGTGAGTGAGAGAGAGAGAGAGACCACTCTCAGACACCTTCTCCATCAGTGAGTGAGAGAGAGAGAGAGACCACACTCAGACACCTTCTCCATCAGTGAGTGAGAGAGAGAGAGAGACCACACTCAGACACCTTCTCTTTCAGCGAGTGAGAGAGAGAGAGAGACCACACTCAGACACCTTCTCCATCAGCGAGTGAGAGAGAGAGAGAGACCACACTCAGACAATTTCTCCATCAGAGAGTGAGAGAGAGAGAGAGACCACACTCAGACACTTTCTCCATCAGAGAGAGAGAGAGAGAGAGAGAGAGACCACACACAGAAACATTCTCCATCAGCGAGTGAGAGAGCAAGAGAGAGACCACACTCAGACACCTTCTCCATCAGAGAGTGAGAGAGAGAGAGAGAGAGAGAGAGAGAGAGAGAGAGACCACACTCAGACACCGTCTCCATCAACGAGTGAGAGAGAGAGAGAGAGAGAGAGAGTCCACACTCAGACACATCCTCCATCAGCGAGTGAGTGAGAGGGAGACAACAATCAGACACCTTCTTCATCAGCATGAGAGAGAGAGACCACACTCTGACACCTTCTACAGCAGCGAGTGAGAGAGAAGGAGAGACCACACTCAGATACCATCTCCATCAGCGAGTGAGGGAGAGACAGAGAGAGAGACCACTCTCAGACACCTTCTCCATCAGCGAGTGAGAGAGTGAAAGAGACCACACTCAGACACCTTCTCCATCAGCAAGTGAGAGAGAGAGAGAGAGAGACCACTCTCAGACAATTTCTCCATCAGAGAGTGAGAGAGAGAGAGAGAGAGACCACACACAGAAACCTTCTACATCAGCGAGTGAGAGAGAGAGAGAGATCACACTCAGACACCTTCTCCATCAGAGAGTGAGAGAGAGAGAGAGAGAAACCACACTCAGACACCGTCTCCATCAACGAGTGAGAGAGAGAGAGAGAGAGACCACACTCAGACACCTTCTCCATCAGTGAGTGAGAGAGTGAGAGAGACCACACTCAGACATCTTCTCCATCAGCAAGAGAGAGAGACCACACTCAGACACCTTCTCCATCAGCAAGTGAGAGAGAGTCCACACAGACACATTCTCCATCAGCGAGTGAATGAGAGGGAGACAACAATCAGACATCTTCTTCATCATCAAGAGAGAGAGACCACACTCAGCCACCTTCTCCATCAGCGAGTGAGAGAGAGACCACACTCAGACACCTTCTCCATCAGCGAGTGAGAGAGAGACCACACACAGACACCTTCTCAATCAGCGAGAGAGAGAGAGAGAGAGTCCACATTCAGACACGATTTGCATCACCGAGTGAGAGAGAGAGAGACCACACTCAGACACCTTCTCCATCAGCGAGTGAGAGAGAGACCACACTCAGACACCTTCTCCATCAGCGAGTGAGAGAGAGACCACACACAGACACCTTCTCAATCAGCGAGAGAGAGAGAGAGAGAGACCCCACTCAGACACGATTTGCATCACCGAGTGAGAGAGAGAGAGACCACACTCAGACACCTTCTCCATCAGCGAGTGAGAGAGAGACCACACTCAGACACCTTCTCCATCAGCGAGTGAGAGAGTCCACACTCAGGCACCATTTCCATCAGCGAGTGTGTTAGAGAGTGTGGTGAACTACGTGCGCCTGTCTGAATACGCCCCCTGCTGACTGCTCCTGTGGCTCCTCCACAGACCCCGGTATAAAGGCGATGAAGGCCTGAGCCGGCCTCTCAGTCTCCAGGATGTTGTTTTCTGGTCACTCACTGCTTGTTCCTTCTTCTAGTCAATAAAAGCCGATATCTCGCCTTATGTCTCGGTGTGAATTATTGATGGTGCATCAGAGAGAACACACTCAGACACCGTCTCCCTCAGCGAGTTAGGGAGAGAGACCACACTCAGACACCTGCTCTTTCAGTGAGCGAAAGATAGAGAGAGACTACTCTCAGACCCCTACTCCATCAGCGAGTTAGAGAGAGAGAGTGTCCACACTCAGACACCGTCTCAATTAGCGAGTGAGAGAGAGACCACACACAGAAACCTTCTCCATCAGCGAGTGAGAGAGCGAGAGAGACCACACTCAGACACCTTCTCCATCAGCGAGTGAGAGAGTCAGAGAGACCACACTCAGACACCTTCTCCATCAGTGAGTGAGAGAGAGAGAGAGAGACCACACACAGACACATTCTCCATCAGCGAGTGAGTGAGAGGGAGACCACAATCAGACACCTTCTCCATCAGCATGAGAGAGAGAGACCACACACAGAAACCTTCTCCATCAGCGAGTGAGAGAGCGAGAGAGACCACACTCAGACACCTTCTCCATCAGCGAGTGAGAGAGTCAGAGAGACCACACTCAGACACCTTCTCCATCAGTGAGTGAGAGAGAGAGAGAGAGACCACACACAGACACATTCTCCATCAGCGAGTGAGTGAGAGGGAGACCACAATCAGACACCTTCTCCATCAGCATGAGAGAGAGAGACCACACTCAGACACCTTCTCCATCAGCGAGAGAGAGAGAGAGAGATGACACTCAGACACCTTCTCCATCAGCGAGTGAGAGAGAGAGAGACCAAACTCAGACACCTTCTCCATCACCGAGTGAGAGAGAGAGACCACACTCAGACACAATTTGCATCACCGAGTGAGAGAGAGAGAGACCACACTCAGACACCTTCTCCATCAGCGAGTGTGATAGAGAGTGTGGTGAACTACATGTGCCTGTCTGAACACGCCCCCTGCTGACTGCTCCTGTGTCTCCTCCACAGACACCTATATAAAGCCGATGAAGGCCTGAGCCCGGCCTCTCAGTCTCCAGGATGTTGTTTTCTGGTCACTCACTGTTTGTTCCTTCTTCCAGTCAATAAAAGCCGATATCTCGCCTTAAGTCTCGGTGTGAGTTATTGATGGTGCATCAGAGAGAACACACTCAGACAATGTCTCCCTCAGTGAGTTAGGGAGAGAGACCACACTCAGACACCTTCTCCATCAGCGAGTGAGAGACAGAGAGAGACCACACTCAGACAACTTCACAATCAGCAAGTGTGAGAGAGAGAGACCACACTCAGACACCTGCTCTTTCAGTGAGCGAGAGATAGAGAGAGACTACTCTCAGACCCCTACTCCATCAGCGAGTTAGAGAGAGAGAGTGTCCACACTCAGACACCTTTTCCATCAGCGAGTGAGAGAGAGAGAGAGACCACACTCAGACACCGTCTCAATTAGCGAGTGAGAGAGTGACCACACTCAGACACCTTCTCCATCAACGAGTGAGAGAGGGAGTGACCACACTCAGACACCTTCTCCATCAGCGAGTGAGAGAGAGAGACCACACTCAGACACGTTCTCCATCAGTGAGTGAGTGAGATAGAGAGACCACACTCAGACACCTTCTCCATCAGCGAGTGAGAGAGGGAGTGACCACACTCAGACACCTTCTCCATCAGCGAGTGAGAGTGAGAGACCACACTCAGACACGTTCTCTATCAGCGAGTGAGAGAGAGAAAGATTGACCACACTCAGACACCTTCTTCATCAGCAAGTGAGAGAGAGAGACCACACTCAGACACCTTCTCCATCAGCGAGTGAGAGTGAGAGACCACACTCAGACACGTTCTCTATCAGCGAGTGAGAGAGAGAAAGATTGACCACACTCAGACACCTTCTTCATCAGCAAGTGAGAGAGAGAGACCACACTCAGACACCTTCTCCATCAGCGAGTGAGAGAGAGAGACCACACTCAGACACGTTCTCCATCAGTGAGTGAGTGAGATAGAGAGACCACACTCAGACACCTTCTCCATCAGCGAGTGAGAGAGAGAGTGACCACACTCAGACACCTTCTCCATCAGCGAGTGAGAGTGAGAGACCACACTCAGACACGTTCTCTATCAGCGAGTGAGAGAGAGAAAGATTGACCACACTCAGACACCTTCTTCATCAGCGAGAGAGAGAGAGACCACACTCTGACACCTTCTCCATCAGCGAGTGAGAGAGAAGGAGAGACCACACTCAGACACCTTCTCCATCAACGAGTGAGAGGGAGAGACCACACTCAGACACCTTCTCCATCAGCGAGTGAGAGAGAGAGACCACACTCAGACACGTTCTCCATCAGTGAGTGAGTGAGATAGAGAGACCACACTCAGACACCTTCTCCATCAGCGAGTGAGAGTGAGAGACCACACTCAGACACCTTCTCTATCAGCGAGTGAGAGAGAGAGAACACACTCAGACTCCTTCTCCATCAGCGAGTGGGAGAGAGAGAGACAACACTCAGATACCATCTCCATCAGCGAGTGAGTGAGGGAGAGACAGAGAGAGAGACCACTCTCAGACACCTTCTCCATCAGCGAGTGAGAGAGGGAGAGAGTCCACACTCAGACACCTTCTCCATCAGCGAGTGAGAGAGAAGGTGAGACCACACTCAGACACCTTCTCTATCAGCGAGTGAGAGAGAGAGAACACACTCAGATACCATCTCCATCAGCGAGTGAGGAAGAGACAGAGAGAGAGACCACTCTCAGACACCTTCTCCATCAGTGAGTGAGAGAGGGAGAGAGACCACTCTCAGACACCTTCTCCATCAGCAGGTGAGTTAGAGAGAGAGACCACACTCAGACACCTTCTCCATCAGCGAGTGAGAGAGAGAGACCACACTAAGACACGATTTGCATCACCGAGTGAGAGAGAGAGAGACCACACTCAGGCACCATTTCCATCAGCGAGTGAGATAGAGAGTGTGGTGAACTACGTGTGCGTGTCTGAACACGACCCCTGCTGACTGCTCCTGTGTCTCCTCCCACAGACCCCTATATAAAGCCGATGAAGGCCTGAGCCCGGCCTCTCAGTCTCCTGGATGTTGTTTTCTGGTCACTCACTGCTTGTTCCTTCTTCCAATCAATAAAAGCCGATATCTCGCCTTATGTCTCGGTGTGAGTTATTGATGGTGCATCAGAGAGAACACACTCAGACACCGTCTCCCTCAGCGAGTTAGGGAGAGAGACCAGACTCAGACACAATCACCATCAGCGACTGAGAGAGAGAGAGACCACACTCAGACACCTTCTCCAACAGCGAGTGAGAGAGAGAGACCACACTCAGACAACTTCTCAATCAGCAAGTGTGAGAGAGAGAGAGAGACCACACTCAGACACCTTCTCCATCAGCGAGTGAGAGAGAGAGAGACCACACTCAGACAACTTCACAATCAGCAAGTGTGAGAGAGAGAGAGAGAGACCACACTCAGACACCTTCTCCATCAGTGAGTGAGAGAGAGAGACCACACTAAGACACGATTTGCATCACCGAGTGAGAGACAGAGAGACCACACTCAGACACCTTCTCCATCAGCGAGTGTGATAGAGAGTGTGGTGAACTAGGTATGCGTGTCTGAACACGCCCCCTGCTGACTGCTCCTGTGTCTCCTCCCACAGACACCTATATAAAGCCGGTGAAGGCCTGAGCCCGGCCTCTCAGTCTCCAGGATGTTGTTTTCTGGTCACTCACTGCTTGTTCCTTCTTCCAGTCAATAAAAGCCGATATCTCGCATGTCTCGGTGTGAGTTATTGATGGTGTATCAGACAGAACACATTCAGACACCGTCTCCATCAGCGAGTGAGGGAGAGAGAGACCACACTCAGACTCCTTCTCCATCAGCAAGTGGGAGAGAGAGAGACAACACTCAGATACCTACTCCATCAACGAGTGAGAGAGAGAGACCACACTCAGACACCTTCTCCATCAGCAGGTGAGTTAGAGAGAGAGACCACTCTCAGATAACTACTCCATCAGCGAGTCAGAGAGAGAGAGAGACCACACTCAGACACCTTCTCCATCAGTGAGAGAGAGAGAGAGATGACACTCAGACACCTTCTCCATCAGCGAGTGAGAAAGAGAGTGAGAGAGAGAGACCACACTCAGACACCTTCTCCATCAGCGAGTGAGAGAGAGAGAGAGTCCACACACAGGGACCATTTCCATCAGCGAGTGAGATAGAGAGTGTGGTGAACTACGTGTGCGTGTCTGAACACGACCCCTGCTGACTGCTCCTGTGTCTCCTCCCACAGACCCCTATATAAAGCCGATGAAGGCCTGAGCCGGCCTCTCAGTCTCCTGGATGTCGTTTCCTGGTCACTCACTGCTTGTTCCTTCTTCCAGTCAATAAAAGCCGATATCTCGCCTTACGTCTCGGTGTGAGTTATTGATGGTGCATCAGAGAGACCACACTCAGACACCTTCTGCATCAGCGAGTGATAGAGAGAGAGACCACACTCAGACACCTGCTCTTTCAGTGAGCAAGAGATAGAGAGAGACTACTCTCAGACCCCTACTCCATCAGCGAGTTAGAGAGAGAGAGTGTCCACACTCAGACACCGTCTCAATTAGCGAGAGAGAGAGACCACACTCAGACGTTGTCTCCATCAACAAGTGAGAGAGAGAGAGACCATACTCAGACACCTTTTGCATCAGCGAGTGAGAATGTGTCCACACTCAGGCACCGTCTCCATCTGCAAGTGAGAGAGAGAGAGAGAGAGAGAGAGAGAGAGAGAGAGAGAGAGAGCAAGAGAGACCACACTCAGGCACCATTTCCATCAGCGAGTGAGATAGAGAGTCTGGTGAACGACGTCTGCCTGTCTGGACACGCGCCATGCTGACTGCTCCTGTGTCTCCTCCCACAGACCCCTATATAAAGCCGATGAAGGCCTGAGCCGGCCTCTCAGTCTCCAGGATGTCGTATGGTGGTCACTCACTGCTTGTTCCTTTTTCCAGTCAATAAAAGCCGATATCTCGCCTTACATCTCGGTGTGTGTTATTGATGGTGCATCAGAGAGGCCACACTCAGACACCTTCTCCATCAGCGAGTGAGAGAGGGAGTGACCACACTCAGACACCTTCTCTTTCAGCGAGTGAGAGAGTGAGAGAGACCACACTCAGACACCTTCTCCATCAGCGAGTGAGTGAGATAGAGAGACCACACTCTGACACCTTCTCCATCAGCGAGTGAGAGAGAAGGAGAGACCACACTCAGACACCTTCTCCATCAGCGAGTGGGAGAGAGAGAGACAACACTCAGATACCATCTCCATCAGCGAGTGAAGGAGAGACAGAGAGAGAGACCACTCTCAGACACCTTCTCCATCAGCGAGTGAGAGAGGGAGAGAGACCACTCTCAGATAACTACTCCATCAGCGAGTGAGAGAGAGACCACACTCAGACAACTTCTCCATCAGCAGGTGAGTTAGAGAGAGAGACCACACTTAGACACCTTTTGCATCAGCAAGTGAGAGAGAGTCCACACTCAGGCACCGTCTCCATCTGCGAGTGAGAGAGAGAGAGAGAGAGAGAGTGAGAGAGAGAGAGCAAGAGAGACCACACTCAGGCACCATTTCCATCAGCGAGTGAGATAGAGAGTCTGGTGAACGACGTCTGCCTGTCTGGACACGCGCCATGCTGACTGCTCCTGTGTCTCCTCCCACAGACCCCTATATAAAGCCGATGAAGGCCTGAGCCGGCCTCTCAGTCTCCTGGATGTCGTTTCCTGGTCACTCACTGCTTGTTCCTTTTTCCAGTCAATAAAAGCCGATATCACGCCTTACATCTCGGTGTGTGTTATTGATGGTGCATCAGAGAGAACACACTCAGACACCGTCTCCATCAGCGAGTGAGAGAGACCACACTCAGACACCTTCTCCATCAGCGAGTGAGATAGAGAGACCACACGCAGACATCTTCTCAATCAGCGAGAGAGAGAGAGAGAGACCACACTCAGATACCATCTCCATCAGCGAGTGAGAGAGAGAGAGAGAGAGAGAGAGAGAGAGAGAGACCAGACTCAGACACCTTCTCCATCAGCGAGTGAGAGAGACCACACGCAGACATCTTCTCAGTCAGCGAGAGAGAGAGAGAGACCACACTCAGATACCATCTCCATCAGCGAGTGAGAGAGAGAGAGAGAGAGAGACCACACTCAGACACCTTCTCCATCAGCGAGTGGGAGAGAGAGAGACCACACTCAGATACCATCTCCATCAGCGAGTGAGAGAGAGAGAGAGAGAGACCAGACTCAGACACCTTCTCCATCAGCGAGTGAGAGGGAGAGAGAGACCACACCCAGACACCTTCTCCATCAGCAAGTGAGTGAGAGACCACACTCATACACATTCTCCATCAGCGAGTGAGTGAGAGAGAGAGACCACACTCAGACACCTTCTCTTTCAGCGAGTGAGAGAGAGAGAGACCACACTCAGACACCTTCTCTTTCAGCGAGTGAGAGAGAGAGAGACCACACTCAGACATCGTATCCATCAGCGAGTGAGAGAGAGAGAGAGACCACACTCAGACACCTTCTTCATCAGTGAGAGAGAGAGAGACCACACTCAGACACCTTCTCCATCAGCGAGAGTGACCACACTGAGACACCTTCTCCATCAGCGAGTGAGAGAGGAAAGACCACACTCAGACACCTTCTCCATCAGCGAGTGAGAGACAGAGACCACACTCAGACACCTTCTCCATCAGTGAGTGAGAGACAGAGACCACACTCAGACACCTTCTCCATCAGCGAGTGAGAGAGAGAGACCACACTCAGACACCTTCTCCATCAGCGAGTGAGAGAGAGAGACCACACTCAGACACCTTCTCCATCAGCGAGTGAGAGAGAGAGAACACACTCAGACAACTTCTCCATCAGCGAGTGAGAGGGAGAGACCACACTCAGACACCTTCTCCATCAGCGAGTGAGAGAGAGAGACCACACTCAGACACCTTCTCCATCAGCGAGTGAGAGAGAGAGACCACACTCAGACACCGTCTCCATCAGCGAGTGAGAGAGAGACCACACTCAGACACCTTCTCCATCAGCAAGTGAGAGAGAGAGACCACACTCAGACACTGTCTCCATCAACGAGTGAGAGAGTGATAGAGACCACACTCAGACACCTTCTCCATCAACGAGTGTGAGAGGGAGAGACCACACTCAGACAACTTCTTCATCAGCGAGAGTGACCACACTCAGACACCTTCTCCATCAGCAGGTGAGTTAGAGAGAGAGACCACACTTAGACACCTTTTGCATCAGCAAGTGAGAGAGAGTCCACACTCAGGCACCGTCTCCATCTGCGAGTGAGAGAGAGAGAGAGAGAGAGAGTGAGAGAGAGAGAGAGAGAGAGAGCAAGAGAGACCACACTCAGGCACCATTTCCATCAGCGAGTGAGATAGAGAGTGTGGTGAACTACGTGTGCCTGTCTGGACACGCGCCATGCTGACTGCTCCTGTGTCTCCTCCCACAGACCCCTATATAAAGCCGATGAAGGCCTGAGCCGGCCTCTCAGTCTCCTGGATGTCGTTTCCTGGTCACTCACTGCTTGTTCCTTTTTCCAGTCAATAAAAGCCGATATCTCGCCTTACATCTCGGTGTGTGTTATTGATGGTGCATCAGAGAGGCCACACTCAGACACCGTCTCCATCAGCGAGTGAGAGAGACCACACTCAGACACCTTCTCCATCAGCGAGTGAGATAGAGAGACCACACGCAGACATCTTCTCAATCAGCGAGAGAGAGAGAGAGACCACACTCAGACACCTTCTCCATCAGCGAGTGGGAGAGAGAGAGACCACACTCAGACACCTTCTCCATCAGCGAGTGAGAGGGAGAGAGAGACCACACCCAGACACCTTCTCCATCAGCGAGTGTGAGAGACCACACTCATACACATTCTCCATCAGCGAGTGAGTGAGAGAGAGAGACCACACTCAGACACCTTCTCTTTCAGCGAGTGAGAGAGAGAGAGACCACACTCAGACACGTTCTCCATCAGCGAGTGAGGGAGAGAGAGACCACACTCAGACATCGTATCCATCAGCGAGTGAGAGAGAGAGAGAGACCACACTCAGACACGTTCTCCATCAGTGAAAGAGAGACCACACTGAGACACCTTCTCCATCAGCGAGTGAGAGAGTGACAGAGACCACACTCAGACACCTTCTCCATCAGAGAGTGAGAGAGAGGGAGAGAGAGAGAGAGAGAGACCAAACTCAGCCACCTTCTCCATCAGCGAGTGAGAGAGAGAGAGAGACCACACACAGACACCTTCTCCATTAGCGAGTGAGAGAGTGAGAGACGACACTCAGACACTTACTCCATCAGCTAGTGAGAGAGAGAGAGAACACACACAGTAACCTTCTCCATCAGCGAATGAATTAGGGAGAGACCACACTCAGACACCTACTCAATCAGCGAGTAGGAGAGAGAGAGAGAAACCACACTCTGACACTTTCTCCATCAGCGAGGGAGAGAGAGAGAGAGACCACACACAGAAAACTTCTCCATCAGCGAGTGAGAGAGAGAGAGAGAGAGAGAGAGACCACACTCAGACACCTTCTCCATCAGCGAGTGAGAGAGAGATACCACACTCAGACACCTTCTCAATCAGCAAGTGAGCGAGAGAGAGTCCACACTCAGACACCATTTGCATCAGCGAGTGAGAGAGAGAGAGACCACACTCAGACAACTTCTCCATCAGCGAGTGTGATAGAGAGTGTGGTGAACTAAGTGTGCCTGTCTGAACACGACCCCTGCTGACTGCTCCTGTGTCTCCTCCCACAGACACCTATATAAAGCCGATGAAGGCCTGAGCCCGGCCTCTCAGTCTCCAGGATATAGTATGGTGGTCACTCACTGCTTGTTCCTTCTTCCAGTCAATAAAAGCCGATATCTCGCCGTACGTCTCGGTGTGAGTTATTGATGGTGCATCAGACAGAACACATTCAGACACCGTCTCCATCAGCGAGTGAGGGAGAGAGACCAGACTCAGACACAATCTCCATCAGTGTGTGAGTGAGTGAGAGAGAGAAAACACTCAGAAATCGTCTCCATCAGCGAGTGAGAGAGAGAGAGAGAGACCACAATCAGACACCTTCTCCATCAGTATGTGAGTGAGAGAGAGAGACCACACTCAGACACCGTCTCCATCAGCGAGTGACAGAGTGAGAGAGACCACACTCAGACACCTTCTCCATCAGCGAGTGAGAGAGAGAGAGAGACCACACTCAGACACCGTCTCCATCAGCGAGTGACAGAGTGAGAGAGACCACACTCAGACACCTTCTCCATCAGCAAGTGAGAGAGTGAGAGAGAGACCACACTGAGACACCTTCTCCATCAGCGAGTGAGAGAGAGAGAGAGACCACACTCAGACACCTTCTCCATCAGCGAGTGAGAGAGAGAGAACACACTCAGACAACTTCTCCATCAGCGAGTGAGAGAGAGAGACCACACTCAGACACCTTCTCCATCAGCGAGTGAGAGACAGAGACCACACTCAGACACCTTCTCCATCAGCGAGTGAGAGAGAGAGAGAGACCACACTCAGACACCTTCTCCATCAGCGAGTGAGAGAGAGAGACCACACTCAGACACCTTCTCCATCAGTATGTGAGTGAGAGAGAGAGACCACACTCAGACACCGTCTCCATCAGTGAGTGAGAGAGAGAGACCAGACTCAGACACCTTCTTCATCAGCGAGAGTGACCACACTGAGACACCTTCTCCATCAGCGAGTGAGAGAGGGAGAGACCACACTCAGACACCTTCTCCATCAGCGAGTGAGAGAGTGAGAGACCACACTCAGACATTCTCCATCAGCGAGTGAGAGAGAGACCACTTTCAGACACCTTCTCCATCAGCGAGTGAGAGAGAGACCACACTCAGACACCTTCTCCATCAACGAGTGTGAGAGGGAGAGACCAGACTCAGACACCTTCTTCATCAGCGAGTGAAAGAGTGAGAGACCACACTGAGACACCTTCTCCATCAGCGAGTGAGAGAGGGAGAGACCACACTCAGACATTCTCCATCAGCGAGTGAGAGAGAGAGAGAGAGACCACACTCAGACACCTTCTCCATCAACGAGTGTGAGAGGGAGAGACCACACTCAGACACCTTCTCCATCAGCGAGTGAGAGAGAGAGAGAGAGACCACACTCAGACACCTTCTCCATCAACGAGTGAGAGAGAGAGAGAGAGACCACACTCAGACACCTTCTCCATCAACGAGTGTGAGAGGGAGAGACCACACTCAGACACCTTCTCCATCAGCGAGTGAGAGAGGGAGACCACACTCAGACACCTTCTCCATCAGCGAGTGAGAGAGTGAGAGAGAGACCACACTCAGACAACTTCTTCATCAGCGAGAGAGAGAGAGACCACTTTCAGACACCTTCTCCATCAGCGAGTGAGAGAGAGAGAGAGAGACCACACTCAGACACCTTTTCCATCAGCGTGAGAGAGAGAGAGACCATACTCAGACACCTTCTCCATCAGCGAGTGAGAGAGAGAGACCACACTCAGACACCTTCTGCATCAGCGAGTGAGAGAGAGAAGGAGAGACCACACTCAGACACCTTCTCTATCAGCGAGTGAGAGAGACAGAGACCACACTCAGACACCTTCTCCAGCAGCGAGTGAGAGAGAGAGAGAGAGAGACCACACTCAGACACCTTTTCCATCAGCGAATGAGAGAGGGAGAGACCACATCTGACACCGTCTCCATCAGCGAGTGAGAGAGAGAGAGACCACACTCTGATACCTTCTTCATCAGCGAGTGAGAGAGGGAGAGAGACCACACTCAGACACCATTTCCATCAGTGAGTGAGAGAGAGAGAGAGAGAGCACACTCAGACACCATTTCCATCAGCGAGTGAGAGAGAGAGACCACACTCAGACACCTTCTCCATCAGCGAGTGAGAGAGAGAGAACACACTCAGACACCTTCTCCATCAGCGAGTGAGAGAGAGAGAACACACTCAGACACCTTCTCCCACAGCTGTGGCAAGAGAGCGGAATGATTAGTACAAATATGTGCCAAGAGTGCTGCGTGATTACTTAGGTAAGGCAGCATCTTGGAGCTAGAAAGAAAGTTAAGTTTTCTGTTAAGTGACCTGAAGTTGCAAAATAACTTGGTTTTCCTCTCTATGGATGCTGTCTAACGTGCAGCCATTAATGATCTCTCTCACTGATCATATAATTCACCCAGTCTGTTTTACTTACACTTCACCATCTACAGGAAGTTTCCATTAGATTTGGGATTAACCGCAGCTAGCTGTCCTGATGATAATGCTTAGGCAGACAAGAAAACAGAGGTGACAAAGGGTCTTGAGAGGATCTACCCTGATTCATTGTACTAACCTCCATAGATGTCCCAAGCGCAGAGAAAGTAGAGTGTTGGGTATTGGACTTGCAACCTCATCCCATAAAAGCCCCGAGCTACAGAAGCTCCAAAGGCTTCATCCCTGGTAGAGGAAGGATTCACCACGGAGATGGGCTGTGCCCAAGGACAACTTGAGTGTAGAGCAGTCCTCATAGAAGTGGAGAGACTGAGCAATTTCAAATTCCTGGGTGTCAGTATCTCTGAGGATCTAATCTGGACCCAATAAGTCGATGTAGCTATAAAGAAGACACGACAGTGGCTATATTTCATTAGGAGTTTCAAGAGATTTGGTTTGTCACCAAAGACACACACAAATTTCTACTGATTTACCATGGAGAGCGTTCTAACTGGCTGCATCGCTGTCTGATGTGGGGATGATGGGTTGGGGGGGGGGGGTGCCTACTGCACAGGATCAAAATAAGTTGCAGAGTTGTAAACGTGGTTAGTCAGCTCCATCATGGGCATCAGCCTCCGTAGTATCCAGGACATCTTCAAGGAGCAATGCCTCAAAAAGCCATAATCCATTATTAAGGAGCCTCATCACCCAGGTCATGCCTTGCTCTCATTGCTACCATCAGGGAGCAGATACAGAAGCCTGTGAGCACACATTCAATGATTCAGGAACAGCTTTTTCCCCTCTGCCATCAGAGGTCTGAGTAGACATAGAACCCATGAACACAACCTCACTATTTTTTTCTCTTTTTACATTACTTATTTAATCTATTATATATATTTTCTCACTTCTAATGGCGTATATGTGTATTTTTTCCCTGAATCTTCTGTCCTTTACCAGAGGCCTGAGAACTTGCGAGCCCGGTGCAGTATTCTTGTTGTTCCTAGCAGTGAGCTCTTCTGGATGGAGATCTGAGATGTTGTTCCTGGGATTTGTCGGAGCCACTCTCCCAGCCCAGGTGTTTCAGCTCCATGTGCTCCTATCACCACTGGGATTACTCTGACTTTAACCTTCCACATCCTTTCTATCTGCTCTTTCGAGCCCTGGTATTTCTCCAGCTTCCCATATTCTTTCTTCCTGATGTTACTGTCATTCGGGATTGCCACATCTATTACTGTTGCTTTCTTCTGTTCCTTGCCCAGTGTTACTATGACTGGTACCTGGCCAGTACCTGCTTATCAGTCTGCGTTTGGAAGTACGTTCGCTCTGCCATTCTCCACTACCATCTCGGGTATTTCCTATTTGGACGTGGGAGTTGTTCAATCCTTACTCAGCGTAATGTTGCAGCCTAGTTGTGCCGGTCAGTGTATGCTGCCCCTGCCTGCATCTTGCACCCTGCTACTACGTGCTGGATGGTTTCAGTGAATTCCTTGCACCGTCTGCATCCTGGGTCTTGTCTGGTGTGACAGACCCCTGTTTCTATTGCTCTTGTGCTCAGCACCTGTTCTTGTGCAGCCATGAGCAGCACCTCTGTCCTGTCCCTCAGCCCTGCCATTTCTAGCCATTGGTGGCACTTCCTTATGTCAGCCACCCCTGATATCACGTGATGGTACATCCCGTGCAGGGGCTTGTCCAGCCGTGGCCTCTGGTCCTCTGGCTCTGCTTCACCCACTTCCGTTTCCATGTCCCCTGCCTGC